>NW_024749195.1:160000-162500 GCF_018991925.1 Homarus americanus
AAAAATGAGTAAAATAACAACAATAATAATAATAAAAAAAAAAAAATAATAATAATAAACAAAAACAATACAACAAAGACTCAACATAAGCAGCAGAGGGGGTGTAAGACGCAGGAGAGGGAGGAAGGGGGAGGAAAGGGAGGAGGAAAGGAGGGAGAAAAAGAAGTTTCTCAGTTTTTGAATGAGGAGAATGATATATTATTCACAAACAAGGACAGATTAAGGTTAGCTAGGGAAGGGCTGGGCTGTCATTGGCTAATAATAATAATATCTGGGCTGGACTGGCCAGGAATGACTGGCCGACCAGACTGGGCCTGGGCTGGGCTGGGCTAATAAAATAGGCTGGCTGGGCTGGGCACCCTCTGGTCACAACACTGGCCAGCGCCTTATTAAAGTGTTACCTGATCCCACACGGTTGACCTTCACGCCCTCACTTTGTTCCCAGGCTGTCCCCGTCTAACCTATCCCCCACAACACACCAATCACGATGATGATGATGATGATGATGATGATGATGATGATGATGATGATGGTGATGATGATGATGATCTAATATCAATAACAACAATAACAATAATAATAAAAATAATAGCAAAATTTGTATTTAACCTAACCTAAAACCAACATGAGGGAGGGTTTGGGGGTGGGGAGGGGGGAGGGCTCTGGGGGGTGGGGGGGAAGGGGTGGTGAGAGGGGAGGGGTGCAGAGGGGGGAAGGGTGGTGAAGGGAGGGGTTTGGGGGGGTGGGGGAGGGCTTAGGGGGGTGGGGGGAGGGCTTTGGGGGGGTGGGGAGGGGTGGAGGGAAGGGTGGCAGGAGGGGGAGGGGGGTGGTGAGGGGAAGGGGTGGGTGAGGGGATGGGGGTGGAGGGGAAGGGTGGTGAGGGGGAAGGGGTGGTGAGGGGGGGGAGGGGGGTGCAGGAGGGGGGAGGGGTGGTGAGGGGGAAGGGGTGGTGAGGGGAAGGGGTGGTGAGGGGGGAGGGGGTGGTGAGGGGGGAGGGGGTGGTGAGGGGAGCAGGGTGAGGAGGGGTGGTGGGTGTGGGGTCGGACAGGTAAGTGGCTGGTAAGGTGAGAAGCTGACCAAAATGTTTGACACCTCTACACTGTCCCTCCCTCATCCCCCTCCTCCTCACAGCCCCCTCACCCCTCCCTCCCTCTCACTCTTATGACGATCAAACCTTCCTCACCACACCCCCCAAGACATAATCCTTATACAACTTTTGTGTGTGTGTGTGTGTGTGTGTGTGTCTTTACCTCGTCTAGTTGGGTAAATATGGGTTGTATTGTGTATATATGTACGTGTTGTGTGTGTATCTATATGTATGTGTATGTGTGTGTGTGTGTGTGTGTGTGTGTGTCTGTGTGTGTGTGTGTCTGTTCGTGTGTGTGGGGTCAATCTACAGCCCTCACCCCATAAAAACAGACAGACAGACAGACACACCTCACTACAAACAGTATATAAACAAAAACAGTACCCCCTGTTACCTACCCTCCTGTTGGCACAGTGAACCCTAGACCTTAGACCTTAGGGATTGATGTTATAACCTTTGGTGTTACCTGGTGCAACGGGAGAGATTAGGTTAGTTATGATAGTTTTGCCTGACGATTAAGCATCCTAACCTTAATCTGGACCTAACTACTACACACACACACACACAATGTGCTGCGTCATTTTGACTATATTTCAGTCACTTACACATAGTCTCTCTCTCTCTCTCTCTCTCTCTCTCTCTCTCAAGTGATTTGGGAAACCACTGCACGACGCATACAACAGAGGAAGTGGGATTCACGAGTGTTCAAAAATGAGGAAATGAGGAGACGAACACACACACACACACACACACACACACAACAATAATAATAATATCAATGTACTGCTCCCGTGAAAGAGACCTTAGGGTATTCTCAGGCCCGACTCATGCCCAGAAAACAGTGCGTTAATGTTCGAAACAAGGCAAACAGAGTATTGGGTTTATATCTAAAAGTGTAAGCAACAAGAGTAGAGGTCTATTGCAACTATATTCCGCTAGTCAAGCCGCACCTCCATTATGCGGTTCAGTTCTGGTGCCCTTATTATAGAATGGATACAAATTCACTAGAGTCGGTGCATAAAGAAACAAAAATATACACCAGAAACCTTCCATATCAGATAGGTTAAAGAAACTTAACCTGCACCCTAGAAAGACGAATATATGATAGAATATGAGAAAGGAATCAATAAAGGGATATAGATAAAGTTCTATAATATCCGAGCAGGATAGACCCCGACAAACGGATTAAGTTGATAAGTTTAGGTTTAGGAGGGAGATAGGAAGAAACTGGTTCACAAAAAGGTGGTGGACGAGGAAAGCTTAGCAACTTTGTAGTAAGTGCGGGAACTCTGGAAATTTCAAAAGGAGGCTGAAAGATTCATGGATGATAGAGAGTATAACTCCTCGACAGGAGCTGCCATGCACAGGTCAACCCCTATTGCAGACTCCTTATGTTCTTATGTTCTTATATTT
>NW_024749195.1:165000-175000 GCF_018991925.1 Homarus americanus
ACCACCACACCACTACCACCACCACCACCACACACACTCCCCCAAACGTACACAAATTACTTCCTGGTCAACCCTCCCTCCTCCCTCCATCTCCTCACTCTTAGACTACCTAACCCCTACCAACTCCTCAGAGACACAATAAAACCCCCTCCCCCCTCCCCCTGTAGTAAAAAATAATCAAAATGGCGTCCCTGTAGTGAAGATGGGTTATGGTTCACAGTCCCACAAGTTTAAGCCATGAGTGAAATTAAAACCCGAAAACCCTAACCTAACCTCACTCTAATTTAAACCTAACTCAGATTATAATGTTATTTCAGATTTCACAAAGGATTAGGCAATGGACAGCCGATTCTACCAGACAGCCGATTCTACCAGACAGCCGATTCTACCAGACAGCCAGATTTACCAGACAGTCGATTTTACCAGACAGTCGACTTTACCAGACAGCCGATTCTACCAGACAGTCGATTTTACCAGTCGATTTTACCAGACAGCCGATTTTACCCGGATCATGCAGATTATCGCATTCGTTATAGAGGTTAAGTGAGGTAAGGATCAATGCCCAGACTCTCAGATTTCAAAACAAAAAATCTGTACATTTTTTTTCTCAAGTTATGGTGTTAAGGAGAGAGAGAGAGAGAGAGAGAGAGAGAGAGAGAGAGAGAGAGAGGTCAGGAGGGCAATCTTGTGATTACCTATACCTTGAACTCTGAGCGATGGCCCGCAATGTTATGGCTGGAGGTCGGCTGGAGGTAAATACATAATAAAGACAGAGAAACATTCAGACATATATGGATCGATTAGATTATATGTCTGTCTGTCTATCTGTCTGTCTGAAGGTGAAGACTGTAGAAGGCGCAGAAGGAGGAATAGCAACAGAAGCAGACGTCCCAACCTAGAGGGTGAAGGAGGGGTGAGGGAGGGGGGGGTGGAGATGGGGAGGAGGGGTGAGTGTGGAGGGGGTGGTGGGAGGAGAGGGATAAGGGGAGGGGTGAGTGGGTGGGGGGTGGGTGGGAGGTAGTGGGTAGCTAGACAATCAAAGGCTGAGAAGTAGGCACAATACGATGTACCAGGTCCCTCTCACGTTCACCACTCACCTCCCACTCACCTCCCTCCTCAACTGCTCACAATAACTCACACCTAGTCACCTCCCTCACTCTTAATATCTTCAATACTATCACCACCACCACCACCCCTACCACCACCACCACCAACCCCTACCACCACCACTACACAAACCCCTACCACCACCACTAACACCCCCTACCACCACCCCCAACACCGACTTATCTTTTTAGCCAATTTTATCACTAATATAAACTTGTTCACACTTGGTAAGATATACAATAGTCCCCCATCCCCATCCCCGAATACACAATCCCTAGATCGACTGAATACTGTTTTATATTCAGTGCTGAGTATAAAATAAACGATCAGAATACAAAAAACCTCAATAACGGATCAATAAAGTAATTCCAATAGCGGAAATTAACAGAATCCTCCCAATAACGGACAGGGTTTGGTAAATTTTGTCCGGTATTGGGAGGGTTTATAACATAACGAATAGCCAAAAGATTCGTGTTATGAACCAGTTGGCTGTCCGGCTGATTGGCTGAGTGGCTGAGTGGCTGGTGAGTGGCTGGCTGGCTGGCTGAGGGCTGAGTGGCTGAGTGGCTGGCTGGCTTTTGTTAAAACACGGTAAGCCACTGAGCCTTCTTCCCCGAGCCAGCCACACTGTCACGACCTGGGATCAACCCAGCTACACCCACAAGACCCAGACAAACCCAATCAGACCCAACAGACCCAGACCTTCAGCCACGAGTCACGTTCGATGCCCCACGCGGTCCAATCCCCCCTCAACCGGACAGGAAAGCGGCCCACTTTTATACACCAATATCTATCTATCCCCTCCCCAATGCCTTGATATATATATATAAAAATATATATATATATATATATATATATATATATATATATATATATATATATATATATATATATATATATATATATATATATAAATCACAAACAAGTATACCCCACGTCAAAATTTTATCCCTCATCAATTTCAAAACATCACAAACAGTGTCAAACTACCTTATTTACACACACACACACACACAGACAGACAGAAAGACAGACACAACAGACAGACAGACAGACACACGCTCCCAAACCTCATTTGTTTATAACGCACCGAAAAAAAAAGAGAAAACACACATTAAAACATGACTACCACAATATAGATTAATGCACTAAAACAAACACATGGTTAAGATGTGTACACAAGGGGGTAGGGAGGGAGGAAGAGGAAGGGAGGCAGAGGTCAATGGTGTCAAGTTATTTGCCGACATAATTTGCGTCTTATCACAGCCAAAAAAGAGGGTATGTGACTGTAAGTAAGCAGAGTGTAGAGAACGTCCCCAGCCCACCCTCCCACCCCGCCCACCCCACCCCGCCCACCCCCACCACCCGCCCACCCACCCATCTACTTGACATCACCTCAGTACCCAACATGTCAAGACACTTTGTTGACTACCGATACACACACACAACAACACACAAAAACAATAATAATAATAATAATAACAAATATTAGTTACACCAATACCACTACTACTACTACTACTACTACTACTACCACCACCACTAATACTACTACTACTACACTACTAATAATAACAATAATAATAATAATAATAATAAAAATAAATAATAAAAATACTACAAACAACAAAAAAACAACAACAACATTAACACTTTACCACAACACCATTTCCAACACAAAACCAAATTTACAACCCCTACCACACCTACTCCAACCCCACCCCCAACCTACCAACCCCCTACCCCACCTCCTAACCCCCACACCACTCCCATACCCCCACAACAACCCCCACCCACCAACAAATGAAACCCCATGTTTAGATCTGATAAACCAAAGTTGCCAACACACGTAAATAAACTGTTGTGTCACACCTATCAAAATGACTAGACAGAGACAGACAGACAGACAGACAGACAGACAGACAGACAGACAGACAGACAGACAGACAACAGACAGACAGACAGATAGACAGACAGACAGAGGGGAAGGAACATTACCTCCACCAACAGCAGAAAGCGGCTACCCGTCAGGAGGACTCCAAGGGCGTCATGGTGAAACATTCACAGAGAGAGAGATTATCACATACGTAACCCTCCTCCTCTCAATGGTTACTGTACAGGCTCTCTCTCTCCTCTCTCTCTCTCAACCTCACCCACTCTCTCTCTCTACCACGCTAACCCAACCTAACCCCGCCGCCTCATAAGTAATCCACCGTTAGACATCGAGATTGTTTATATGTCACCTGACAGTCTATTGTTTATAATGGTTCACCTGACAGTCTATTGTTTATAATGGTTCACCTGACAGTCTATTGTTTATAATGGTTCACCGACAGTCTATTGTTTATAACGGTTCAACTGACAGTCTATTGTTTATACGGTTCACCTGACAGTCTATTGTTTATAATGGTTCACCTGACAGTCTATTGTTTATAACGGTTCACCTGACAGTCTATTGTTTATAATGGTTCACCTGACAGTCTATTGTTTATAATGGTTCACCTGACAGTCTATTGTTTATACGGTTCACCTGACAGTCTATTGTTTATAATGGTTCAACTGACAGTCTATTGTTTATAATGGTTCAACTGACAGTCTATTGTTTATACGGTTCAACTGACAGTCTATTGTTTATAATGGTTCACCTGACAGTCTATTGTTTATAATGGTTCACCTGACAGTCTATTGTTTATAATGGTTCACCTGACAGTCTACGTTTATAATGGTTCACCTGACAGTCTATTGTTTATAATGGTTCAACTGCGTCTATTGTTTATAGTTCACCTGACAGCCTATTGTTTATAATGGTTCACCTGACAGTCTATTGTTTATAATGGTTCACCTGACAGTCTATTGTTTATAATGGTTCAACTGACAGTCTATTGTTTATAATGGTTCACCTGACCTATTTATAATGGTTCAACTGACAGTCTATTGTTTATAATGGTTCACCTGACAGCTATTGTTTATAATGGTTCACCGACAGCTATTGTTTATAATGGTCACTGACAGCTAGTTTATAAGGTTCACCTGACAGTCTATTGTTTATAATGGTTCACCTGACAGTCTATGTTTATAATGGTTCACCTGACAGTCTATTGTTTATAATGGTTCACCTGACAGTCTATTGTTTATAATGGTTCACCTGACAGTCTATTGTTTATAATGGTTCACCTGACAGTCTATTGTTTATAATGGTTCACCTGACAGTCTATTGTTTATAATGGTTCACCTGACAGTCTATTGTTTATAATGGTTCACCTGAGTCTATTGTTTATAATGGTTCACCTGACAGTCTGCAGTTTATAATGGTTCACCTGACAGTCTATTGTTTATAATGGTTCAACTGACAGTCTATTGTTTATAATGGTTCACCTGACAGTCTATTGTTTATAATGGTTCACCTGACAGTCTATTGTTTATAATGGTTCACCTGACAGTCTATTGTTTATAATGGTTCACCTGACAGTCTATTGTTTATAATGGTTCACCTGACAGTCTATTGTTTATAATGGTTCACCTGACAGTATTGTTTATAATGGTTCACCTGACAGTCTATTGTTTATAATGGTTCACCTGACAGTCTATTGTTTATAGTTGTCTTCCCTTATGTTGGTAAATGTAACAGGGAATATTTTGTTAATATTAAGATGAGATGATTGTCTGAGGGGGGAGGGGGGGAGGGGGAGGAGGGGAGGAGGGGAGGGAGCAGGAGGTGGGGAGGGGGGAGGAGGTGGGGAGGGGGCGGAGGTGGGGGGGGGCGGAGGTGGGGAGGGGGCGGAGGTGGGTGGAGGGGGTGAGGAAGGTAGGTAATGGTGGTAGTGGTGGTAGTGGAGGTAGTGATGGTGGTGGTGGAGGTAGTGATGGTGGTGGTGGTGGTGGTGGTGGTGGTGAAGATGGTGAGGAGATTGTGGTGGTGATGGTGGTGGGGAGGATGGAGATGGTGGTGGTGGTGGTGGGGTAGTGATGGTGGTGGCAGGAGCGATGCGCTGTTGGAGAATGTCAGCGACCTTCAGACTGATATTTCCGTCCAGTCCAGTGCATTAGCCTCTACCACCACCACCACCACCCACCACAACCCCACCTGCACCACCACCACCACCCTCACCACCACCACCCACCCACCACCAACCACACACCACCACAACCCCCACCCTATCACGACATTCCACCAGCCAGGTCAGGTCAGGCCAGGCCAGGCTAGGCCAGGCCACGCCAGGCCAGCCAGGCCAGGCCAGCCAAGGCCAGAGCCAGGCTGCTCCAGCCAGTCTTACGGCCAGCTGCCAGGCCAGGCCAGCCATGGCCAGGCAGGTTAAGCTTCTAGCATGCCCCTTGGTGCCCTGGCATACTTAAACCTTGCTAACACCCAACTAAAACACAGATTAAACCACCGCTAACCTAACCTAACCTTGTATTAGCTTTACGACACCTAGTTAACCGAAGTTTAACCTCCAGGGGAAATTGTTAACACTCACTAGGGAATTTCTTATGTAACTAGGAAAAATTACGTCAATACTAGGGAATTATTTTATGTAATTAGGAAAAAAATTACGTCAATACTAGGGAATTCATAATGGACCAAACCAAGATTTCTATTTCACAATGTTATCTAGTGTGGCTATAAAGGTCAAATTCTTGTTTTTATCTATGAGGAAAACATCGAAACAAAAAGGTGTGTTTGTGTTTTTTTAAGTGACCTTGAGTGATCTTGAATAATCCTTGTGGTAACCTTGTTTAAACACCTCACTGCCATCGCGTTTCCAGCTACTTCTCTGTCTGCCTGCTCTGTAAACATTAAAAAATACGCTGTCAACAATAATCTAACCACACACACACACACACACACACACACAGTTGAATGACCGACCACCACAACTACCACACCACTATCACCACCACTATCACCAGCGGACACACACACACACACACACACACACACACACACACACACACACACACACACACACACACACACACACACACGTGATCTGAGAAGTGGGCTATCCAACCCTCCCTGTGTCCTTGATAATCAGGAGAATATCCATACCACGTACAGTACGTTCTCACACTGAGGCCATATGTTCACACCATGTAATACGCACACGCCGGGGCTATGTGGGCATGGTAGTAGGGAGGGAAGGAGATAGAGGAGGAGGAAGAGGAGGAGGAGGAGGGTGAGGAGGAGGAGGAGGAGGAGGAGGGAGGAGAGGAGGAGGAGGAGGAGGAGGAGGGAGGAGGAGGAGGAGGAGGAGAGAGAGTGTGGGGAGAAAAATTTAGAAAGGAAAAAGGGACGAGAGAAAGGGAGAGATGAGACAAGAGAAAAATAACACAAGAGACAGAAGATCGAGAAGAAAAAAAGAGAGCGAGACCAAAGAAGAGCGAGAGGAAGAAGAGTGAGAGGAAGAAGAGTGAGGAAGAAGAGTAGAGGAAGAAGAGAAGAAAGCCAAAACAAAAAGAGCAATACAACCCCCCCCTCTCTCTCTCACTGTTCACCTGAGCTCATAACACACCAGGGACTCTAATGCTCAAGCACGACTGAAAAATCATCTTACGATATTATTATTATACATATTATTATTATTAATATTATATTCATATTATTATTATTTATAACTACTACTACCACTACAACCAACAAAAAAACAACTAATACCACAACTACTACAACACGACACAACACTATTATTATTACAACATGGATAAACAATAATAGGTGGAGGTGGAAACAGTACCTGCCCATCCACTGACCCGTGACAGAGAACGCGCCCTCAACTTCAACCACACTCTACTTCCACCCACTCAATCCCACTCCACCCACTCCTACATTTCTCCACCCCAATCCACCTCTCTCCTCCCACTCCACTCCAATATCCTTCCCACTCCAACCAACACACTCCACCCCTCTCCCACCACTCCTACCCTCTCCCACCCACCATCTACCCCTCTCTCTCCCACTCACTCACCCCCCTCCTCCCTGAAAGTTATGCTCATCTAATGCCCCCCCAAAATCCCGCCTAAAATCCCCCCCCACAATACCCAGGAAGATAATGATATACATAGGAATAGTGAACGCCCAAGGCACCAACACGAACCTAAACCCAACCTAAACCTAAACCTAACCAAAAACCTAAACCTAACCTAAACCTTAACCCAAACCTAAACCCAACACAAACCCAACCAAAACCTAACCTAAACCTAACAAAAACCCCAACCTAAAACCTAACCTAAACCCAACACAAACCTAACCTAAACCCAACAAAAACCTAACCCAAAACCTAACCTAAAACCAAAACCCAACCCAACCTAAACCCCACAACTAAAAACTAAACCTAAAACCAACCCAAACCCAACCTAAACCTAACCAAAACCTAACCAAAACCTCCAACCCAAACCTAACCAAACCTAACCTAAACCTAACCTAAACCTAACCAAAACCCAACCTAAACCCAACCAGATACCACAAGGACAAGGGCAGGGTGACACTACTCCCTAATGCCATGACAACACGGGTTTATCCTTGGCAGTGGTTTAGGCATAAATAAACAACTTGGAGGCGGTTTAAACCCCAGTCTGTCAAGTGTCATAAAATGTCAGAGGCGAAACGACTTGAGGAGGGAATTAACGACCAAAATGTTTATGTGATTCGACAGTTACAGAGAGAGAGAGAGAGAGAGAGAGAGAGAGAGAGAGAGAGAGAGAATAACAACACACCTGGCTAGGGGCAAGACTTCACCTGTAGGTTCCGTGATGGGTCAATATGTGCCCCAGGTAGAAGCGGCGACATATCACACTCTCTCTCTGACCTCCAGGTGTGAGATATGCAGAAGGTGTCCCGGTCTATACACACAGTGAGGTAGTTTGTGTGGTAGAGGTAGTGTGGTAGCGTGGCAATGTGGTGGTGTGGTGGAGGGTAGTGTGGTAGTAGTGGTAGTGTGTGGTGGAGTGGTTACATGACAAGGACTGAGCATGACACATACCATATATGCCTGGGTGATGAGTGTGGCCAGTGTGTGTGTGTGTGTGTGAGGAGACAGGTATGTGGGTACAGCTTAGGTTGGCACTAGTCTCAAGACAGTGCCAGTGATGGAATGATCACTGGCACTATGCGGTGTCAATTCAGTGCCTATGATCTGGCATTAATTGAAGTTGATGTGTGGGTCATTGGCCTTATTGCACACACCATTAATTGCTACATCACTACCACTCATTATCGTCATTACTATTACTACCACCAATAAACTACCATCACCACGAACCCTACTACCATCACCACACCACCACCACCACCTTTCCCCACCACCACCATCACTCACTGTCAAATTCCCTATCACCACCACCATCACCCATCACTCACCACCACCATCACCACCACCACCACCACCACCTCATCACCACCCTTCACCACCACCACCACCATCACCACCACCACCACCACCACCATCACCACCACCACCACCACCACCATCACCACCACCCCACCACCACCATCACCACCACCATCACCACCACTATCACCACCACACCATCACCACCACCACTACATCACCACCACCAGCTACCTGGTGGCACCTAATCCCTCACTCACCTGTAGCACTCTCTATCTCACCACCCAGGCACCCTATCCCCTCACTCACCTAAAGAATTCTCTATCTCTCACTCTACCTCAGGCACCATCTTCTTCTCACTTACCAGGCACCAATCCTCACTCACCTGGCACTTATCTTTCTTCTCACTTACCTGGTGGCGCACCCTACCCCACCCACCCAGCACTCTCTATCTTCTCACCGGCCTGGTGGCATCCAATCCTCACTTACCTGTGGTGCACTTATCTTAATTCACTTACCTGCACCTGGTGGCATCATTAACCTCACTTCACCCTAACACATTAGTGGCACTGGACCTCAATTACCACTCATTCTTCTCACCTCACATGTTACCAATGGCACCTTTATCGTTGGCACTTTGTCTAACTGGCACTCTTCCTGTGGCACTGAATCATCACACATATTTTACTTGGATCTATTATATGATGAATTTCTAGGTTAAGCTAGGTTTAGTTTCAGGATGTACCGTCTAGAAAATGATTTATTCTAAAATATCTGTTTATTTATTTGACAATAACTCAAACTTACGAAAAATATTAAAACTCAATGAATGTATTGCACCTGTGAAATATATTAAAACTCATGAAATATAATGACTTACCTGTCTCACACACCTGAATTCACCTGTGTATCATAATTTCAAAACCACCTGAGAGATAAAAAACACCCACTCAATACTACCTGTGATGGAGAATACAGGTAAGACACACACACACACACACACACACACACACACACACACACACACACACACACACACACACACACCTGACTAACGAGACCTGTATTTCCACGTAAAATTACACACCTGTAGCCTGTACACCGGACTGTGGTTCTAATTAAGGCTTTTACCTGAGGTGTTGAGGAGATTATCACACCTGTCCCATAATCTGTGACGAGCCTATGTATTTTTGTAACCACTCAAGATTTTACCTGAGGAACAAGGGGGTGGCAGGAGCTGGCGGGAGGACGAGGTGGGTTACAAGGACTCACAACCCGGCACTAATAATTAATACCTGGCTGTTATATTACACTAACACATTTACAAATTACAACACACAACCTCGTCAACCCAAACCTTAACCACACCATGACACTCAACCCCAAATAACCACAACCACACACACTCAACCAAGATAACCCAAAATTATAACTCTAACTCTAACCACAACCACACACACACACACACACCTCAACCAAGATAACTCCAAATTACAACCCAACCAACCATGACGCAACGAGACAAAAGATTTCAACCACAGCAAAAATCTCCTACATTTGTTATGCCA
>NW_024749195.1:177500-220000 GCF_018991925.1 Homarus americanus
TAAACCACTGAACTGAACCAAACCACTGAATCCGAACCCAAACCACTGAATCCGAACCCAAAGCCACCAAATCCGAACCCAACCTCTGAAACCGAATCCCAACCTCTGAATCCGAATCTTAACCTCTGAAACCGAATTCCAAACCTCATGAATCATCACTGTAGAAACCGAACACAACACCCCACGAAAACCTGGACCCCCAACCTGCTACGCATATAACCGAGTCACATTTAAAATTATCTAAACCTGGTTGTTGATGTTTTAAAATGCTACAGCGACCTTGGACTATTGCCTGTGTGGGTAAAAGTCTCCAACTTGTATAACATCAAAAAAGGTGCCAAAAATAATGTGAGAGAGAGAGAGAGAGAGAGAGAGGAGAGAGAGAGAGAGAGGCCTTTACCTCCAAAACACAATAATACACACACACTACCTGTCTTCCCATCTGCGCGATAAAACCAATCTGACGATACCAGAACGTGACATTACATCCGGGTTGCATTATCAGACTACGACTACCACTTCACGACGACGTTAGGTTATATATAACTTAACACCATCCCTCGCATCAACATTGTGACCCCTGACCCTTGACCTATCGTGGCTCACCCAAATACACCTGTGTGTCTAGATATTAATCCAGTAAACAAAGGTGAGAATAATATCTTTGCCAGTGGTAGGGAGGGTATCAGTCATGACATCTGTGCACCCTGTTGTTGGGGAGTGGAGGAGGTGGATGGAAAGGGGGTAGCGGGTGGAGGTGTGGGAAGGAGGGAGGAGGGAGGGTTAGGAGGGTTAATAGCCATACTAACAGAAGGTTATCAATTTGTTCTCAACAGGTGTACAGGTAGACACCCTAAATAAAATGCTAAGATTGATGGTGGTGGTGGAGGAGAGGAGGAGGATATAGGGTTGTGGTAGGGGAACTGATCCTGCCAACAGCTGTTTTACAGAGTTGGCAGGGCTCAAGATCCTCACCTAACCCTAACCTAAACCTAACTAACACCCCACTAACCTAACCCAACTAGGTATCGTTAGGAAGTTTAATCAATCAGAAAAAGATAACTAACAATCATCCAGGTGCCTAATCTTCACCTGATCCCCTTCACCCTAGCACAAACACACAACAGGAAACAGCCACACCTCAAGACACACAACCTTGCACTCCTCTTCATCAACCACTTAACTGGCACTTGGAAGGAGGGTGGGAAGGTGAAGTTAAGGCCGAAGTCGAACACCTGTAATTGATTATCCCCAGATTTTCGTTTACCTGGACTCCCTGCCCTGCACGGCTCAGTCTCCTCCTCGAACATACATACATACATACATACATACATACATACATACATACATACATACACCTACATACATACATTCAAACAAAATACAACACACAATACAACTCTCTCTCTCTCTCTCCTCTCTCTCTATCTCCCCCCCCCCCCCCCCACCACCACACACACACACACACACACACACACACACACACACACACACACACACACACACAAACACACTATAACATACCTAGATGGCATACTTCTACGCAAAATAATTTGTATTCGTCCACATTATCGTGTTTAACTCTTCACGGACGGACTGAGACAGAGAGATAGAACAGATGAAAAAACCTAACCTAACCCCTCCCACCAGGAGCGTAATAAGTAACCATTCCAATCAACAATTGATATTAACTGGAGAATCCCTCCTCTCCCCAGTGCCCCTAAAAATTGATCCCCCATAATACAGAACATCACCCCCAATACAAGTAGAAATCTACTCACACACACACACACACACACACACACACACACACACACACACACACACACACACACACACATAGGGCCCTGTCCTTGTCCAACAGTAAACTGGACAGAACAAACAACATCTCCTATCATATATAACAGAGATGGTCGAGAAGAGTGCACAAACAAGAGGTAGTAAGCAATTTAAGTCACCAGTGATTGGATGGCTAGCTAGGAGGACAGACTGGGAGAATTGGGTAGAGCCTGGAGGAGTGGGTGAGCTAGGAGGGTGAGCTGGGAGGTGGGTGAGCCAGGAATGAGAGCTAGGAGGAGAAGTAGCTGAGTGGGTGAGCTGGGAGGAGAGGTGAGAGCTAGGGTGGGTAGAGCTAGAGAGGTGGGTGGACCCAGGAGGTGGGTGAGGCTAGGAGGTGGGTAGAGCTAGGAGGTGGGTGAGAGCTAGGAGGTTGGTGGAGCTAGGAGGGTAGAGCTAGGAGGTGGGTTAGAGCTGGGGGAGAGGAACTAGGAGGAGGGGGGCTAGTAGAAGGAGGCCCTAGCAGGAGGTACTAGGAGGGCGAAAGAATGGGGCGAGGAGAGGAGAGGAGGAGGAGAGGAGGAGGTGCAAAAGTGGTCAGAGTTTAGATGATGGGGACAGCCTTGTTGTTCAGAGGGGCCTTTGTCTGCATCTGTCTGTCTGTCTTTCTGTCTATTTTATCTGTCTATCTATCTCTCTGTCTGCCTGTTTGTCCGTCTGTCTGTCTGTCTATCTGTATGTCTATCTATCTGTCTGTCTATTTGTCTGTTTATCTGTCTGTCCGCCTGCCTATCTATCTCTTCTCTACTTAATCTAGTCATCTCTGTGGACACACACAAACACACACACACACACACACACACACACACACACACACACACACACACACACACACACACACACACACACACACACACACACACACACACACAGCCTCACATTGCATCTTCCTCACCACTCAAACAGATCACCTCACCATCAAAGTACCTCACCTTCACTACTGATCCCTCACCCCTCCTCACCCCTCCCCTCACCCTCCCTCCCCTCCTCCCCTCCCCCTCACCCCTACCTCTCCCTCCCTCACCTCCCCCTCCCCTCACCCTTCACCCCTCCCTCCACCCCTCACCCCCTCCCTCCCCTCACCCCCTCCCCCCCCTCCCTCCCACCCCTCACCCCTCCCTCCCCCCTCACCCTCATCCCTCCCTCCCCACACCTCCCCTCCCCCCTCCCCTCCACCCTCCACCCTCCCTCACCCCTCACCCCTCACCTCCCCTCACCCCCACCCCTCACCCTCACTCACCCTCACCTCACAGGCAGTCAGAACATCAGATACCCATAATTAGGCACAAAAATAATAAAAATAAAAAATAAAAAATACAATAATAATAAATAATACAACAAACTAAAAACAAGCTTGAAGATGATGTATTGATATAAAGATGTTTGACTGGGATAAACAACTATTTTGACGTCACCTTGGATCACCTGCAGTTTAGGACATCACCCCATAATTCACCTGAGACACTCGATAATTCACCCCTAAGGCTGATCTAACCTAACCTAACCCTCCTTAACGCTAACTCAACCCTAATCTAATCTAATCTAACTCAACCTAACCTAACCTCCCTTAACGCCAACCAACCCTAATCTAATCTAACCTAACTCAACCTAATCCCTCCTTAACGCCAACCAACCTAATCTAATCTAACCTAACCTAACCTCCCCTTAACGCTAACCAACCCTAATCTAATCTAACCCAACCTAACCCAACCTCCTCCCTTAACGCTAACCAACCCTAACCTAACCTAACCTAACCCTTAACGCTAACCAACCTAATCTAACCTAACCTAATCTAACCTAACGTGACCTAACCTAACCTGACCTGGGGGTGTCTAATTCAGGTTCATCTCGTCGCTTCTGCTGCCGTGTGGACAGGTAGGTAGGCAGGTAGGCGACACCATTACACCTCGAGTATGACTTGAAGTATAATGTCGAGGAGGAGATAACTGGCATTTGTGTGTTAAATCGTTGCTCAGCTGACTGTTAGAACTGGTCAGTCAGCCAGTTAGGGAGGAGGAGGGAGGAAGAGAAGAGGAGGAGGAAGAGGAGGAAGAGGAGGAGGAGGAGGAGGAGGAGGAGGAGGAGGAGGATCAGGTTCTACATCAACTGGTGGTGATAAGAGGCGTAACTGTGTGTGTGTGTATGTGTGTGAGTGTGTGTGTGTAACTGAGCCCTTAATGTCAACAGGTCTTCTTTATCACAACATTGGTGAACAAGTGACGATAAATAACTCTTATTTTGCATGTGGGGTGGAGGGAGAGGGGAGGGGAGGAAGAGGGGAGGGGAGGGGGAGAAGCTGTCATTACTGCTTTATCCTGCAAGTTGTTGACAGAGTGACAAGAACACGAGAGAGAGAGAGAGAGAGAGAGAGAGAGAGAGAAGAGAGAGAGGAGAGGAGAGAGAGAGAGAGATTACAAGCATTAATCAAGCACTTATCACCACCACCACCATCACACAGTAGCACCTCCCTCCTCCTCCTCCCTCCTCAGGCTAAAGGCAGGGCAAGTGACGTTTGCGCAAGCTAGTGTTGCTTAAAGGGATGGAAGGGCCGGACGCCTGTGTTTCCTTCCTGCCCCACTCTTGCCAAAACCTCTGCAACAACCCCCCCGCCTTCCCCATCCCCTTTTTCTAATTAACCTGTCTTGATACATCCCCCCCACGCCTCCCACGCCATATAACACGAATATAAATACATATACGTATAATTAGACTCGATTCCCAATATGGCTTAATCTCTGAGAAATCCATTATTAATTAGCTGCTTTTATATAAAACGCCCTCAGCTAGATTAGATAGTCTGTCAGGAGAAGGGAGATAATGAGGGGGTGAAGTGCGTCCGTGCGTCTGTCTGTACGTGACACATATAGTTTGTCCGTGCGATAACTTACAAAATAGTTAATGGATTCGTTGGATATTTAGTGATGAAGTTTCCATGGCGAGGTTTTGGGTATCGCTGTGTGTGTTGCTGGGGCCACACACACACACACACACACACACACACACACACACACACACACACACACACACACACACACACACACACACACACACACACACACACACACACACACAAGTTGCCATGAAGTCGGGGGCCAGATGGTGTTTGTTTACCTGTGTTATGTGACCTTAGTGGAAGAGAGGGAGGGAGGGAGGGAGGGAGGAGGGAGGGAGGAGGGAGGAGGAGGAGGGAGGAGGGGAGGGAAAAAGGGTTGGTAAATAGGGAGGTAGGGAGGGAAGGGAGGAAGAGGTTGGTAAGTCGGGAGAAGGGATGGAGGAGGAGGGAGGAGGGAGAGAAGGGAGGGAGGGGATCTTAACACCTTAATTAGTGAAGGAATTTAACTACCTGTTTATCTAACCACTCTCTACCTCCCTTCTTTCTTTTCCTTCCCTTTCTCTCCTCACCTCTTCCTTCCTCCTCTCCTCCCCTCTTCCTCTTTATTCCCCCATTCCTCCCTCCTTACCTTCTCTTCCTTCTCTCCTCCCCTCTTCTCCCCTCCTATCTCCTCCCTCCTCCTAACCCTCAGCTTTATCAACTTCTTTCTCCCCATCCCATCTTTGTAACCTCTCCTCCTTCCATCTTCCTCTTCACCCTCTTCTTTATCCTCCTGCCAGATACCTCCTTCACATCACCACCTGGCCACACCATACCACCTGGCCATCCATACCACCTGGGCCACACCATACCACCTGGACCACACCATACCATCTGAAACATACCACAACACCATTACAAGGACCATACCAGCTTGGATCACAACACCTACAACCACACCACCATACACCACACAACAAAGACCATACACCACCACATCACACCATCACCACACCACGCCAAACCACACTACGCCACATCACCACACCACCATACACCACCACCACACCACCATAAACCACCACCACCTGTCCTTCCCTAATCTATCGTCATCAACAAACTGGTTTTTAGAGTATGTGCTATCACCTGGGCCAGAGGGTTAACTTTAACATAACACAAGGATAGTGTGTGTATGTGTATGTATTTATCTGTCTTTACTTCATGTGTGTATACTGTATATGTGTATGTTTCCGTAAGTATATATTTCAATGTATGCGTTTGTTTACATATGAATTACCGCACCCGGATCACTAGCTGAGCGACCCGCAGCACAACACAATCAGCTGACTGGCTTTGTTTACACCCTGAGACCTTCCCTGCCAAAACAGCAGTGAGAGGAGGAGACGACCCCTCACTCTCTCCCTCCTTTCTCTCCCCACCTCCCTCACCCCCTCCCTCCCTCTCCCCCCCCCTCCCTCCTCCTTTCTCTCCCCACCCTCCCTCTCCTTTCTCTCACCACCCCTCCCTCTCCTTTCTCTCCCCACCTCCCCTCTCTCCTTTCTCTCCCCACCCTTCCCTCCCCTTTCTCTCCCACCCCTCCCTCTCCTTTCTCTCCCCACCCCCTCCCTCACTCTCTCCCTCTCCTTTCTCTCTCCCCACCCTCCCCTCACCCCCCCTCTCCTTTCTCTCACCACCTCCCTCACTCTCTCTCCCTCTCCTTTCTCTCACCACCCCTCCCTCACTCTCCTCTCCTTTCTCACCACCCTCCCTCACCCTCCCTCCCTAACGCACCTTGACACACAGACACACAAACATTCCTCTAGTAAATATATAATTATAAATAAACTTACCATATGACTTTATTATCAAAAACTCGTAAGATAAAATATAAGAATATACCCAATTAGTTGACTTACGCGAAGATAATGAAAAATACATACCGAAAATAATGCCAGAATTACACGCAAGAGTTTACCTTAATTAAGTTAGATTTGGTTAGGTTAGGTTAAGGTTAAGTTAGGTTAAGGTTAGGTTAGGTTAAGGTTAGGTTAGGTTAAGGTTAGTTAGGTTGGGGTTAGGTTGAGTAGTTAGGTTACCATTAGGATGATTAATCTCAAACACACCTTACCTACACACCACCCCATTATAGAGAACCTGGTTGTATGAAGCCTTAACCTGGTTCCACACACACACACACACACACACACACACACCTTTTTGGCAGAGCTGATTATTTATGTGAGATTTACAGGTTGATAAACTTAGCGGAGGGAGGGAAGGGGAGGGGGAGGAGGGAAGGGGGAGGGGAGGAGGAGGAGACAAACATCTAAGCTCCCTCAAGCCTTCACCTGGTTCTCTCTTGTGACGTAAAGAGTAGCCCTGGCCACAACCTGGGAGAGGAGGGCCTTGATAGGGTGTGTGTGTGTGTGTGTGTGTGTGTGTGTGTGTGTGTGTGTGTGTGTGTGTGTGTGTGGATAAAGAACCCTAAAAACATGACCTTGACAGGATACAGATAAGAGACATGACCTGATACCCTCCTCCCCAATCTCCCCCAACACAACACTCTCCCTCTCCCCCATCCCCTCCCCCCCCCACATTACCCCATCTCCCTCCCAACACAACACCTCCCTCCCACCCCCTCCCACCCCCACACTCTCACCCCATCTCCTTCCCACAACACTCCCCTCTCTCCCCACACTCCTCCCTCCCACACCTACCCCATCTCCCCCAACACAACACCCCCCTGACAAGATACTCATACAGGTCTGAGAAAGACACAATGAAACGCACAGTAAACATCAATAATAACTTGAACCAATTTACACAGGTGAGTCACGATCTACCTGTGTGACGTCATCTTTATACTTCAACTCAGACAAAGATTCGCACGGTAAATTATCTCACCTTGCCGGAATGATGGAACAATTGATTATACGGTAAAAAAACACCTTCTATTAAACGGACTAGATAGAGGAGAGTCCGTTATATCGTGGTCTGTTAGATGTGAATTTTCCATTTAACGAACTATATAGAGATGAAAGTCCGTTATATAGAGATAAAACCGATATATAGAGATAAAAGTCCGTTATATAGAGATAAAATCGATATATAGAGATAAAATCCGTTATATAGAGATAAAGTCCGTTATATAGAGATGAAAGTCCGTTACATAGATATAAAAGTCTTATATAGAGAAGAAAGTCCGTTATTTGGAGGTTTCACTATATTGAACCTTGGGGGGAGGGGAATTTGCTGTCTAAATGTGTCAAATTATCTTGTGACTATAACGGACTTCCAACCTATAATTTCTCGGTAATAACATTGAAGTGTGTGAAAATGCGTTTCTTCTGACTCATAGGATACATATACACTTACACAGTACAACACTTCAGGCCCCCTATACACCACTGTGAGGGAACTACTACACCATCAGACCCTTCATAACACCACCTGTGAGGGAAGTACTACACCACGTCAAGCCCCTCATAACACCATCTGTGAGGGAATTACTACACCACGTCAAGCCCCTCATAACACCATCTGTGAGGGAATTACTACACCACGTCAAGCCCCTCATAACACCACCTGTGAGGGAACTAGTACTCCACGTCAAGCCCTCATAACACCACCTGTGAGGAACTAGTACTCCACGTCAAGCCCTCATAACGCCATCTGTGAGGTAACTACTACACCACGTGTCTGCTGTTCAACACCTCAGCTCACATGATCTAAGCGTGTAAACATTAATCTGTATGTTCACTGTATGTTCCTTTACCTTCTAATGAAGGCTTTGTTAAACCACCAATGTATGTAATAAGTCATTTATGTCCAATGTATATTTTAGCCTTCGGGCTGCAGAACTTTTCAATAAACCGTTTATTATATATTATTATTATTACATACATACATACATACATACACAATACAACACTTACACATACATACATACATACACACACACACACATCTGCCAGTCTGAAGAAATACCGGACCTTGAAACAAATATTTTAGTGAGGGAACCGCGAAGGTCGTAGGGGATGGGAGGGGAGGGGTAGGTATTTGGGTGTGAGGGGGCGTGGGGGGTAAGGAATCTTGGGTGTAGAAGAGGGGGAGAACAGGAAATTGGTGAGTCACGGAGGGAGGTGAGGGAGGGGAGGAGGAAGGCAAGGAAGGTGGGGGTGGAAGAAGGAGGAGGAAGAAGGAGGAGGAGGAAGAGGAGGAGGTGGAGGAGGAAGAACAGGTAAGCTTCGCAGGTAATGACAGTCTACATCAGTATCGACACCTTCTCGTGTGGTGTTCCTCCAAGCGTCACGGTGTGGAGTAATCGTCTCCCAGGTGAGGGGGTCGATTTGGCACTTTTTCAGGTTTGTCTTAAGACTATCCTTATACCTTTTCAGTTGCCCGCCGGCGTTACGTTTACTATTCGTTAGGTGACTGTAAAGTAGCTGCTTCGGCAGTCCACTGTCGTCCATGCGGTAACATGGCCAGTCCAGCGTAGTTGTTCATGGATAATGGTAGCCTCGATGCTCCTACAGTTGGTGTCCAAGAATACTGGCATTTGTTCTCTTGTCTTCACACCCACACACACACACACACACACACACACACACACACACACACACACACACACACACACACACACAGAAGTCTTCAAACACCTCCTAAGATGACAGGAAGCATGGTAGAGTGTCTCCCTTCCTCTCTACCGTCTTCCTCCCTCCCTCCCTCTCCCCGTCCCTCTCCGTCTTTATCTATCTCCTCCTGTCTCCCCCACACAGCGGGGAGACGGCCACATCACAGTACCCTCGCAAATCCCCAAAAAGATAATCTCAAAGTCTAAACTGCAGAGTTCCGGGTCTGTGAGAGAGAGAGTGATGACAATATTTCAAGGTGTGTTTCAGCCGACCTGTGGTGATGATGGTGATGATGATAGTGGTGGTGGAGGATTTGAGTCACCTGTCCGCTCACAGTTCTTCCTTTCTTCAGGGACAATACATACATACATACCAAACATACATACATACAAACATACATACATACATGCATACAAACATACATACATACATGCATACACATCCAACAGGATTTAATAGACCTGAGTCACCAGTTGACACACACACACACACACACACACACACACACACACACACACACACACACACACACACACACACACACACACACACACACACACACACACACACACACACACACACACACACACACACACACACACACACACACACACACACACACACACACACACACACACACACACACACACACACACACACACACACACACACACACACACACACACACACACACACACACACACACACACACACACACACACACACACACACACACACACACACACACACACACACACACACACTAGCCTCAAGCGTAGGTCAAAATCTTACCACCAGGGCATGACTCAGCTCTGACTACAAGTTAGAGAGCTGGTCAGATTCGAACAAGAGTCCATGTCAAGTGCAGAGTCCATGTCGAGGTCAAGGACGAGGTCAAGAGGGTCCAGCCACAGGTCAGGTAAGAGGAAAGGGGGGTACCTTTTACCAAGTGTTGATAAAGGTGTAGTGTTGACCTTCTGCTACCTGGCCGTACCTACCACCACTACCACCATCACCCACCCACCATCACTACCACCATCACTACCATCACCATCCCATCATCTCAACAAGTACCGCTAATTACTACCACCTTCTCAACAACCACTACTACCACCATCCTCCACCACCACTACTAACACCAGCATCCCCACCACCACTACTACTACCACAATCCTCTATTACTTCTACTACTACCACTACTATCACCATCCCACCATCACTTCTACCACACCACCACACTACCACCTCAACCAGTACTACTACCATCTCAACCACAACACCCCCAAAAAAAATGAACAAAAACAACCAATCAAGCTGCAAGTGATGACGCCGTGTGTATGAAAGACGAAAAGTGGGGAGATACGATAGAAGATTTAAGTGGGTGAAAGAATCAATAAAGGGATAGATAAAGTTCTTATAATATAAGCAGGATAGGACTCGGAGCAACGGTTTTAGTTGGATAAGTTTAGGTTTTAGGAGGAATAAGGAAGGAACTGGTTCACAAATAGATTGGTGGACGAGTGGAACAACCTTAACTATGTAGTAAGTCGGAACTCTGGAAGGTTTCAAAGGCTAGATAGATTCATGGATGATAGAGAGTGGTAGTAACTCTCGACAGGAGCTGCCATGCACAGGCCAACCGGCTGTGCAGACTCCTTTTTCTTATGTTCTTATGTATGTATGAGGCGGCGGCAGTTTTATGGTCAAACACAAGAGATTAGCATTGATAAGTATAATTACGTGGCCTAGTCTTCTTAATACGTGAGTCAAACTACCATCTTTGCCCACTTAAGAAGTCCCACCTTGAATGCAACATGGCCTGAACTCTCTCTCTCTCCCCCCCCCCCCCCCCCCCCCCCCCCCCCCCCCCTCTCTCACCTTGCGGTACAACAGGTGGTTTAGGTGAACCAGCAGAGAGAACATAATGCCAGGGACCTGTTCACCTGCCTGCTACCTGTCCTTCATCACCCCCTCCCCTCAACCCCCAACCTACCCCCCCTCATTCCCCTCTACTCTCTCCCCTCACTCCCTCACCCTACCTCCCCTCTTCCTCACCTCCCCTTACACCCAACCTTCACTACTCCTCACCCACTTGACTTACCTACCCCTAACCCAACCAGACCTCACCCCTTACCACCCCCTCAATCCCTCACCCCCCTGTCGAGACACCTCCTGCCCAACCCCCTATCACCAGCCACACCCTCACACCATTATGACCCTGAACATTTGAAATTCCCTAAAATTCAGCAAAAAATAACAATAACCAACAACAACAACTACATCAATAACAATTACAACAACAACATCCAACAACAACCCCTTAACACATTAAACAACAATAAGCAACAACCACAATCCTTAAAATAAACAAATATAATAACAACAACAAAAATAACCACAATTACAACCCTAACCACTAAAACCACCAACACAGGTTCTCTCTCTCTCTCTCTCTCTCCACACACCCACACCAATAAGATAAATTACAGGTGACAACAGGTAAATCCTCCCAGGTAGCTCCGCCACACCACACGGTGATCGCTGGCATGAATGGGTTGTCTCAGCGACCCTAATTAACAGGTGTTCAGTCTGGTACGACACCCCCTCATACCTCCCTTACCTTCTACTATACCCCCCTTTCCTCTTTCCTCTCCTACTCTCCCTCACCCTTTCCCCTCCCTACTCTCCCTCCCTCCTACTCCCCTCCCCTTTCCCCTCCTACTCTCCCCTCCCCTTTCTCCTCCCCTACTCTCCCTCAACTCACCCTCCTCTCTCCTAACACCTCCTTCCCTTCCCCCCCTCCCCTCCTGTTCTCCTATTTACCTGGCACTCTGGCACCTTCAAGACCCTCTCTCATCTCGATAGAGCCAACTCTCCCTCCTTACTCCCACTCCCCTCCCCACCCTCTTCCTCTCCCTCCCTCCCTCTCCCTATCGCCATAACTATTCTTCTGACCAAGGATTCGTCCTCAACACACTCACTCATTCTCTGTTGATCTTTTAGTGGTATTAACACTGTAGGTACATGATCCCCAAGCACTTGAGTACGATGACCGAGTGAATGAATGAATGAGTGAATGAATGACCAGTGAATGAATGAGCAAAAACATTCACTTCCATCATAACACACAATACACACACACACCTGTACACCTAATAATTATCCACACCTGTTCTGTACCTGTTCAAAGACTTACCTAGTCACCTAGTTATGTAATAGAGGTGTCCATCAGTACCCCAAACCCCCACCCTGATTCACCCCAACCCAGACTCACGCCACCCCCTGACTCCATTCCCCACTTACTGACTCATCCCACCCCACCCAGATTCACTCCTACCCCTATCTCATCCCACCCCCTCACTCACCACCAGACTCATTCCTTCATCCACCCCCTCACCCTATGACCCCTTCATCCACCCACATCCACCCCCCTCACCCCATGACCCCTAACTCACTCCACCCATCCACCCCTCCCCACACCTCCTGACTCATGCAGGTAAAATCACTCGTCCACCTATTTACCTCACCCAGGTACAACATCATGGCTGAGTATTATTTCTCCATCACACGGTACAGTTGTCACCGCTATACGCTCACTGGGTCGTACAGTAGACGCATGGGGTAGACGTATAGTAGAGCGCATGAGACGTAGATTAGACGTACGGTAGATTGTATTAGATGCACAATAGACGTATAAATAGCACAGTGAACGTATAGAAGAGGTATAATGGAAGATAAGTCGACGTATACCGACGCACGATGGACGTATATTAGACGCACAACAGACATAGCAGACGAATAACAGACATAAGACGCACAACAGATGCCCAACAAACGTACACAGACACAGCAGGCGAATAAACACAAACGCACATCAGACGTACACAGGATACAATACGCAGAGAAGCAACATACGCAGATTTTGGCTAATTACGCGTCACCTTGAAACACCTGATGATGGGACACACTGTTAACTTATCTCTAGGTAAATATCATCATCATCATCATCATCATCATCATCACTACTATATCCTAAGTTTTCATCTTCACATGACTTCCCCACAAAAAAATAAATAAAAATAATATAAATACAATAACAAGAAGATAAGTTTAATACACCAAATTATTTAACTTTCTTATTTTTTCCTCATTTTATGTTCAAGGGTCAGTGTTGAGGGGGTGAGGAGGGTGGGCGGTGAGGAGAACTGAGGCAGTCATAACAGATAAGCGTTGAAAAGTAACAGTAAATAATCTAATCCCGTTCAGGTGTGATAGAGATATGTGTGTGTGTGTGTGTGTGTGTGTGTGTATTATAACATAAATACGTACACTTCCTCTCCTCTTCTTTTATCATCATTATCATCCCCCCTTCCTTCCTTCCTTCCTCACCTATCCCCCCACATCTATCCTTGCCACCTCCTCCCCTCCTTCCCTATCTCCCCCCCTCACCCAGGTCACCTCAGTGAGTAATAATATCAACTGGTTTCCCCGGGCGCCGTCCAGGCAACACAGACAACAGCCAACAACCTGGACCATATATATCAAATGTCAATGCCGATACTGTGATCTTTCAATACCATCCACGTGTTGTCTACATATATCGGCATAAACAACCCAACATAAGTAATTCTGCTAATAACACCAAAATAGGACGTGTTATTAAATGACGAGGACTCCCACAAAACCACAGGAAGATCTAAACAAAATTCGAATGGAAAATGGCAGAGAAATTCAACGGACAAATGAAAGTACTCATTATAGAGATGTAAAAGCGAAACCACCAGATGAACAACGATGCCATTGAAATCCGACCGCGAAGATTTAGAGTAATGATAGTAGGAACCTTAAGCCAAGTAAACAATTTTTTTGCTCGTAACAAGGCTAATAAAGTACTTGGGTTCATACAAAGGAGGTTAGTTACAAAGACTAGCGGTCATCCTAAAACATATCTTGCGCTTGAGAGACCTCACCTGGATTACGCAGTTCCCAGTTCTGGTCACCGTATTACAGAATGGATATAGAATCCTGGAAAGAATCAGGAGAATGACAAGACTAATCCCGACATTAGGAACCTTGAATACAGAAGCAGGTTAAAGCATCTTAGCACTCCTCGAGCGTAGAGTGAGGCGACCTGATAGAGGTGTATAAATGGAAGGCAGGGCTGAACAAGGGACATTACAAAGGTACTCCAAACTATCCAACCAGGAGCGAACTCGTAACAATGGTTTTAAATTAGACAAATTTAGATTTAGGCGCGAAATGGTAAACACTGGTTTGGTAACAAGTAGTGGATGAATGGAAACGTTACCAACATCATCATTAACAGAATACGCTGGATAACTAAACATAAGTTGGATGCTCATATGAGCAATAGCGGTTGAGTGTAAGCAGGACTGCCCAGTTTGGGCCCAATAGGCCACTGCATTTCATCCTGTTCTTATGTTTGTTTGTGTCGCATGCATGTGTTTTGTGTTCGTTTGTCGTCTGTTTGCCCGCATGCCTACCTGTTGTCCATCTGCATCTGTGCGTTTGCTTTGTCTGTTTCTGTCTGTCAGTTTCCCTCGTGCGTCTGTCTGTGTGTCTGCTGTCTGTCTGTTTATGTCTATTTCGTCTTTCCAGGGTTATCAGGCCTCAACAGACAGGCTATTTATGTCTGTCAGTCTGTCTAAATCTATCTGTCTGGGGGCTGAGAAAACGCGGTTATAGGTCTAAAATTTCAGGAACGTTTGATACTTTTAACGAGAGATTACGACGAGAAGGACAAAAAGCTTCCAGGATTGGTGTGTGTGTGTGTGATGAGCGCCACCCAACACCACATCGAGCTCAAGGTGATGCTGACGCACACACACACAGGAAGGGGGATAGTACACCTGTCACACACCTGTCTTATAATGACCTGTCTCCTCCTCCTCCTCCTCTCCCCCCCACTCACCCCCTCTACCACCACTACCACCAACCACAACAGATGTAACACCACCAACAACATCATCACAAGCTTTACTACACACCACAACAACCCACTTTGGTAACACACCTTTAAATAGCGAGTGACAGCCGGTGTAACGCTTTGAGATGACTAATACCAAAGAGGACATAAACATTGTGAAGACTATTACACATACGGGGACTACTTACTACTATTTTTTATAACGTGGCCTCCAGCCTCCCCCATAGCAGCGCCAATTTCGCCGCCATTTTATTACCTTAATATTAATATCCTAATACGGCTATCCTGGCTGTGTTGATAGTTGAGTCCAAGTTCATATGACATCCAGTGACTGTTGCCTCATAGTCAATATCTGCAACCTGTGGCTTCATAAATGACTATCCTTCCCCTGGGAGCAGACCCAGAGAGGAGGAAGACAGTCGACATCCCATCCAGGCTGTAACATAACTCCGGCGCTGCTTCTGCCCAGACAACACTTCAAGGAGTCTTGTAGAAGGTCTTGCACCTCGTCCCATCTTACAGAGGTTGCAGCACCAGAGGGAAGCTGCCTTGATGAACAATCACACACCACTACCACCACCATCACACTATCACACCACTACCACCACTACCACCACCACCACCACACCATCATTACGTCTACAGGTCAGGAGACGCAGGTGGTCATCATTCAGTGAACAGAACACGGCGTTGAGAGGGAGGAACAGCTGTGAGGCTCTCCTGGAGCGAGAGGGGGTGTGGAGAGGAGGGTGGGGGAGGAGGTGTGGTGGTGGTGGAGGGTGGTGCTTGAGGGGTGGTAGAGAAAGGAGAGGAGGGAGTAGGGGTTGAGGCAGGTGGGATGTTGGAGGTGACAGGGGAGGAGAGAAGGGTAGGGAGGAAGGTGGGAAGATGGGGAGGAAGGTGAGAAGGATGTGGAGGGAAGGTGGAAGAAGGTGGAGGAAGGGACTATGCTTACGTTATTCATGATGGCAGCAGGCTGGAGAGTGCACACACACACACACACACACACACACACACACACACACACACACACACACACACACACACACACACACACATATCCCACTCGAATATCAACAAAATCTATAATCACAACATCACAAGGAGCTGATGTGTAGATTACAGTATTAGTAATCTTCAGTGAGTTGTATGAGGAGGGTCTCCAATGACGCTGTACGTGTTTCAATTGATGATTGGTGGGTAGAGGCTCCATCGAGTGACGCGCAGCATGTTTCACTGGTGATTGGTGGATGGAGGAGCCTATCTAGTGACCTCAGGCATGTTTCATTTGATGATTGGTGGGCGGGTGACCAATCCAGTGACGTTAGAAGTGTTAAACTGATGATTGGTGGTGAGGTCCATCTAGTGACGTCAGAGGTTTTGTGCTGAAGATTGGTGGTGGACTTCCTAGTTGTTTGATCACCCGCTATGATCTTCTAAATTTTGTGATCAATTTTCCAGTTGCAGATGACATGCCCCTATTCTGAGAGGGCCCTATCTAATAGGCCCCAGTTCTCAGAGGACTTAACGCTACCAGGTGTTAGTTAGGAAGTTAGGAAGCCTGACACTATCCGGACACATACTGTCAAATATAACGATCACGACACCAGGTCACACACACACACACACACACACACACACACACACACACACAAACACACACACACACACACACGCCAACGCTCAGCTCTAAGATAACAAGGTACACGCTTTTATAGGCCCACGTCATCAAAACCCCAAATTATAGAACCTACCCAACAGATCTTGAAAACCTTGTCATGTGTGTGTGTGTGTGTGTGTGTGTGTGTGTGTGTGTGTGTGCTTTCCTGGTACTTCTAGATGTCATGGTGAGGTGGTGAGATGGTCTTTGTCTGTCTGTCTGTAGTTCCGTCGGTAACCCTAACCAACCTAACCTAACCTAACTTACCCTAACTAACCTAACCTAAAGGTGTTAACAGACATGACCAGATGAGTGACCTCACTGACCCCATAGCACTAACAAGGTCGTAACCCCAGCCATAAAAGAGGGTGACCACCACCACTGCAGCCCGCCCGCCCACCCACCCACCACACCCTGAACTGACTATAAATTCTCCTCTTCTCTCCTCCTTTCATATCATCTTCCTCCTCCTCCTTCTAGCTCTCCCCCAAACACAGCCTCCTCCATCACGTCTCCTCGATGTCAACACGGCACAGGGCAGTCTGACTCACTCCTCCTCCTCCTCCTCTCTCCCCCTCCTCATCCTCCCTCCTCCCTCCTCAGTTTCAACATTGAAGACTAGGAAAAAATCGACTCCATCTTTTTCTTTTCTTCATCATCTTTCTTCTTCTTTAATATATTCTCTTGTTTTCCTTCTTCATCAGCCACCTCTTTTCCTCCTTCATTTCCCTCTGTTCCCCCTCCTCTCCTTTCATCTTCTCTCTCTCTCTCTCTCTCTCTCTCTCTCTCACCTATCTCCTCTCTCATCTCTACTAGTCCTATGCAGGTGTGTTTGCCAGAGGGTAATGTCTATTTGTGCTGTGTGTGTGTGTGTGTGTGTCTGTGTGTGTGAGTGTGTGTTTGTGTGTGTGAGTGTGTGTGTGTGTGTGTGTGTGTGTGTGTGTGTGTGTGTGTGTGTGTCAACCTAACCTAACGGTGCCTTTTTGTGTCTCTTAAGACGTCACACTTGACCTCTGACCTTAACCTAAAACTACATACAACATACAGCAATTACCTTCTTCCCAACAAGGACAACAAAAAAAACAACAAAAACAATGATAACAAGAACAGGACTGAGCATAATAAAATGAACAACAACAAACAACAACAACAAAACAACAACAACAACAACAATAATAACAACAACAACAACAACAATCAGCTGCTGCCTGTACTTTCAACTTATAAACTAAACCCCAAAACAATAATAATACTCCTACAACACAACACAAGCAGACTAGTTACAAGCAGTTAAAGCACAAGTGATAAAACAAGATGTCCAAGGCCACAAGTCTGTTACAAGCAAAAAATTCAAGTTACAAGCGACCAAACAAGTCAACAAACAAGATTCAAGCAATACACATGCAACACACAAGTTCACAAGGAAAAAAGCAGGATATGCAATAAGCAAAGAAAAGTCACACAACACAATCCAAGTAACAAGTAACACACAAGCAAAACAAACAAGTAGCCGTCAAACACAAAACAAAACCAGACAAGCACAAGTTACCAGCACAAGAGAGAAGACACGACGATGCTCAAGGTCGACCCAAGATACAAGAGTTTCTGGTTATTTAAAGGAAAAAAAATTTATCTCAGGGTGTGTGTGTGTGTGTGTGTGTGTGTGTGTGTGTGTGTGTGTGTGTGTGTGTGTTTTATTATAAGGATTATTTTATTATTGTATTGTTGTTGTTGTTGTTGTTACTTATTGTTGTTATTGTTATTATTGTTGTTGTCCATTATTATTATTATTATCATTATTATCATCACCCAGTTATAGAAAATTTAACGTCACAATATCATGACCTCAAGAATTGATTATTGGTCCTCAAAATGATAAAATTATAGGAATTTCTTATACACTACATCTCCTAAATAAGGTTATAGACACCTCCAATCCCCCTCCCCACTCACCCACTCCCACCCCAGCCCCCACCCACCTCACCACTTCACCCCACCCCCAACCCAGCCCACCCCTATCATTTCCTGAAGATTATACAAATTATATGATTTTTTCTACATAATTATACAACAAATGTGCCAATATCCTTCGATTCACCAATAGTTAAAGATTTTGTCATATAATTACATTTATTTAGGAATTATTTATGTATATATAATTTTAAAAGTAGTGATTATTTAGCCTGATTTAATTATCTTAATGTTAAACTGATCCTGACATATCTGGCGTTAATACCACCACTACTACCACACCATTCTACCACCACTACTACCACCATTACTACCACCATTACCACCACCATTACTACTACCATTATCATCATCATCACTACCACTATTACTACTACCATTATCATCATCATCACCACCACTATCGCCATCACTACTACCACTATCATCACCATACCACTATCACCAGCACTACCACCATCACCACTACTACCACCACTACTAGCAGGCGACCCACAAACTCCCGAACACACACACACACACACACACACACACACACACACACACACACACACACACACACACACACACACACACACACACACACGTTTAAAATCAATTACGTGTTCGAACCTGAATGGTATGAAGCACTTACATACATACATACATACATACATACATATACATACATACATACACACACAGGTAGGTGAGACAGGACAGGTGAGGCATCATCATTATTCCATGACCATTGTTGACGCCAGTATAACTGCCCTTGCTGTGCCTCCCTCCTCCCCCCCCCTTTCTCCCTCTCCTACTCTCATCTTCTCCCTCTCACTTCCTCTCTACCTTTCTCCCTCCTTCTCCTCCATCTTATCTCTCCTTCCCTCACATTCAGAAGGGGACGGTGGAGGAGGACAGGTGTGTGTGGGGGATGGACCAGTGCCAAGCGTGCCTTGCATCCCAACACCAGTGGCACCTGCACTATGTGGCTACCCTGACGGCCCTCACCCACCCTCCTTCTCCACCCCAGCCCTCACCCCCTCCTCTCCCCCTCCTTCTCCATCCCCCTCCTTCCACCCCAGCCCTCCCCTCCTCCCAGGCCTTGCAACCCTTTCCTCCTCCTCTCCAGCCCTTACTCCTCACCCCACTCCTTCTACTCCCCAACACCCCCCCCACCCTCACCTACTGACCTTGTTCATAAATACAAACCAACAAACAATAATAGTGTTTACCCCTCCATGGCCCCTTCATAATAATGGCCCAGACGTCATCTAAAAAGGGCCATGTATTGAGGATTTAGAGGCCATAATAAACCTCAGATGGGCCATTCCTAGTGCCATGCACCAGTGCCACCCTAGACTGACCTCCCTAGTGCCATGCCCCAGTGCCACCCTAGATTGACTCTCCTAGTGCCATGCCCCAGTGCCACCCTAGACTGACCTCTCCCAGCTATGCCTCAGTGCCACCCTAGACTGACTCCTAGTGCCATGTACCAGTGCCACCCCTAGACTGACCTCTCTAGTGCCATGTACCAGTGCCACCCAGACTGACCTCTCCCTAGTGCCATGTACCAGTCCACCCTAGACTGACCTCTCCCAGTGCCATGCCCCAGTGCCACCCTAGATTGACTCTCCCTAAGGCGTACCAGTGCCACCCTAGACTGACCTCTAGTGCCAGTACCAGTGCCACCCTAGATTGACCTCTCCCTAGTGCCATGTACCAGTGCCACCTAGATTGGCCTCTCTCTAGTGCCATGTACCAGTGCCACCTAGACTGACCTCTCTCTAGTGCCATGTACCAGTGCCACCCTAGACTGACCTCTCCCTAGTGCCATGCCCCAGTGCCACCCTAGATTGACCTCCCTAGTGCCATGCCCCAGTGCCACCCTAGACTGACCTTCCCTAGTGCCATGTACCAGTGCAACCCTAGATTGACCTCTCTCTAGTGCCATGCCCAGTGCCACCCTAGATTGACCTCTCTCAAGTGCCATGCCCCAGTGCCACCCTAGATTGACCTCTCTCCTAGTGCCATGCCCCAGTGCCACCCTAGATTGACTTCCTGCCATGCCCCAGTGCCACCCTAGATTGACCTCTCCCTAGTGCCATGTACCAGTGCCAACCTAGATTGACCTCTTCAGTGCCATGCCCCAGTGCCACCCTAGATTGACCTCTTCTAGTGCCATGTCCCAGTGCCACCCTAGACTGACCTCTCTATGCCATGCCCAAGTGCCACCCTAGACTGACCTCTCTAATGTCATGCCCCAGTGCCACCCTAGACTGACCCTCTCTAATGCCATGTCCCAGTGCCACCCTAGACTGACCTCTCTCTAGTGCCATGCCCAAGTGCCACCCAGACTGACCTCTCTAATGTCATGCCCAGTGCCACCCTAGACTGAACTCTCTAATGCCATGCCCCAGTGCCACCCTAGACTGACCTCTCTCTAATGTCATGCCCCAGTGCCACCCTAGACTGACCTCTCTTTAATGCCAGGTACATGATTGGCACCCATGACCGATTAGTGCCAAACTCATCAACACTCAAGTCAAGATATCAGATGGCACAGGTGTGTTTATATCAGATAATTAAGATATCAATCAGCTGATACAGGAATGACTAATCAGCTGGTATAGTCACGGGTGAGCCAATCACAACAATCACACAGATCAATCACAACACCTGGAGCAGTAAGCGTAAATAACACCTGGAGGAATAGGCGTAAAATGCGTAAGTGACGTCATTCCCCTATTCAGGTATTCCATGTCAGGCATTCCAAGCCAGGCCATCGTAATGATAATGAATACAGAGAGTATAAACGTCATGACTTAAGCTACCTGACTTATAAAAACCTAACCTAACCTAACCTAACCTAACCTAACCTAACCTAACCTCCAGGCCACCACTAACACACATCAGGAACCAACGGGAATAAATTGATGGGAGGAATTCTTGTCAATAATAGCCGTGCAAGGTGACAGGTGTGTGTGTGTGTGTGTGTGTGTGTGTGTGTGTGTGTGTGTGTGTGTGTGGTTAAGTAAAGTTCAGTGTTGTTTTGTTTCCACGCATACATACATACATACATACATACACGCAATTACGCAGGTAGTGTGTGTGTGTGTGTGTGCTTTCTAAGAGATATGACCTAGTACCCTGGTGTGTGTGGCTCTCTCTCTCTCTCTCTCAGAACACCTGCCACGCCCTTATAATGCGCTGGAGTCACTTGGCATCAACCCCACTGGCACCCATCACTGGCACCCATCACTGGCACCCATCTCTGGCACCCATCACTAGCACCCATTACTGGCACCCATCACTGGCACCCATCACTGGCACCCATCACTGACACCCATCACTGCACCCATCTCTGGCACCCATCACTGGCACCCATCTGGCACCCATCTCTGGCACCCATCACTGACACCCATCACTGGCACCCATCACTGGCACCCATCACTGACACCCATCTCTGGCACCCATCTCTGCACCACAAGCACGCGGGGCACTACTTTAATAGACATACCCAGAGTACTGTAGGTGTCTGGGGGGAGGCTGTGGTAGGGTCAGGGAGCAGGTGGGTAGGTGCAGGTGGTGGTAGTGGTCTCACCTGCCTGGGCTAACACACCTGGATAAAATATTAATACCAACAGCCCGACCACAATACATTCCTAACCCGTCGGCTTTGGTGAGGTGTAGATTAGGTTAGGTTAGGTTAGGTTAGGACTGGGTAGGGATAGGTTAGCTTACGTAGTGAAAAGAACAACAAAAACAACATTACCACCATCCACCCACCACACCACCACATCACCACACTCACTCCACACACACACACCCCACCACACTCCACAATGCACCAACAAGTTACATTATAATATTCTAGTTCTGTGGTTCACCCTGGCTGTCTCTTGCATATCTTATAACCTCCTGTAGCCTCTACTCCCGGAGACCTGGTGTGTGTGTGGTGTGGTGGTGGTGGTGGTGTGGTGGTGTGTGGTGTGTGTGGTGGTGTGTTGTGGTGTGGTAGTGGTGTGGTGGTGGTGTGGTGGTGTGGGTGGTGGTGTGGTAGTGGTGTGGTGTGGTGGTGGTGTGGTGGTGGTGGTGTGGGTGTGGTGTGGGTGTGGTGGGTGTGGTAGTGGTGTGGTGGTGGTGGTGGTGGGTTCTTGTTCCTGAAGGTGTGTCTTGCTGGTCGTCTTTGGGGTACTGAGCTTTTGTGTGTGCGTGTAGAGAGAGAGAGGAAGGAAAGAGCGAGTAGAGTGAGGAGTGAGTGAGTGAGTGTATCAAACCCACACAAACTCATACTTAAACCTACATAAAAGAAGACTTACCTCCCACACACACACACACAACACACAGACATACACACAAACACCTTTCACCCCAACACACAGGACAGACAGACACAGACACAGAGAGAGACAGACATACACACACCCCAGAGACAGACAAAAATACACTCACACCTAGAGACAGACAGACACACAACATAGACAGACAGACACAAACCAAAATACATGTGATCAGTGACTTTAACTCAAGGCTGGAAGGACAAATACATTATGTAAACATTGACCTTCTCACTGTCATGAGGAGGAGGGGAGGAAGAGGAGAATTAGGGCAAAGTGAGAGAACCCCCACCCCTCACTTAACCCCCATACCTCACTAACCTATCCCCCATCCCTGCCTGGCCTTACCCTTCCTCCATCCCTACCTCCCTAACCCCTCCTTCCTTCTCTACCTATCCTCGAACACCCTCTTCTCCCCCTCCCTATCCCCCTCCCCCTCCAGTAAATGAGGCATGATAGGCGTTTCTGTTATGAACTACACTCTGGTTTACCTGTATTAAGACTAATTAACGACTACACACCTTACCTGGTCTACCTGGAACAACACTCAAGAAAGCAGCTTACTCACCTGCAAAAAAAAAAGAAAAATATAGTTAGATGATGATAATAATAATAATAATAAACAATAATAATAATAATAATAATAAACAAATGAGAATCATCTTCCGTACCATCTCACATGACGCAACACGAGAGAGAAGAGAGAGAGAGAGAGAGAGAGAGAGAGAGAGAGACTAGAATAGCGTTAGAGGAAGGGAGATGAAAGGGGAGGGAGTGAGATGAGAGAGAAGACAGAGAGAAGAGATTGCAACACCAGGTAAAACACACACACACACACACACACACACACACACACACACACACACACACACACACACAAGACGGGACACACCAGGATCAACGGATGGCAACGACAGGTAACAGATTAACCCATTTGTGTTGGTCAGCTTATTACCTGCACTGTCAGCTTATTTACGTGTGTTGGTCAGCTTACTTACGTGCGTTGGTCAGCTTAATTACGTGCGTTGGTACTTAACTGATATACCTGTGTTGGTCAGCCTAGTTACTTACCTGTGTTGGTCTGCCTAGTTACTACCTGCGTTAGCCACCTTAATTAATTCTTGCGTTGGTTAATTGAGTTAGTTTACCTGTACTCACCAGGTAGGTTTATTGTTTACACTGTGTCCACCTGGTTCATTATCACCTGTGTGTTGTTATGAAGGACAGGTGATATGAGTGATACCTGTGTGTTGTTATGAAGGACAGGTGATATGAGTGATACCTGTGTGTTGTTATGAAGGACAGGTGATATGAGGATATGTGTGTAGAGAAGGACAGGTGATATGAGTGATACCTGTGTGTTGTTATGAAGGACAGGTGATATGAGTGATACCTGTGTGTTGTTAGAAGGACAGGTGATATGAGGATACCTGTGTGTTGTTATGAAGGACAGTGATATGAGGATACCTGTGTGTTGTTATATAGACAGGTGATAAGAGTGATACTCTGTGTGTTGTTATGAAGGACAGGTGATATGAGTGATACCTGTGTGTTGTTATGAAGGACAGTGATAGGAGGATACCTGTGTGTTGTTATGAAGGACAGGTGATGAGTGATACCTGTGTGTTGTTATGAAGGACAGGTGATATGAGTGATACCTGTGTGTTGTTATGAAGGACAGGTGATATGAGTGATACCTGTGTGTTGTTATGAAGGAGTGATAGAGGATACCTGTGTTGTTATGAAGGACAGGTAATATAGTGATACCTGTAGTTGTTATGAAGGACAGGTGATAAGGAGGATACTCTGTCTCTTATCTGGGAGTGTTACTGTTTTGTAGTTGTTGATGTGTATTTGTTTTTTGTTGTTGTTTGTACTGCTACTAATTCTGGGGTTCTTCTTCTTCTTCGTGATTGTGAAAGAGAGAGAGAGAGAGAGAGAGGGGGTGGGGAGGGAGCAGGACAGGTGGGGAGGGAGCAGGACAGGTGGGGGGAGAGGACAGGTGGGAGGGAGCAGGACAGGTGGGGGAGCGCTGTCAGGTCTGGCCGGCCGCCACAAGGTCGCATGCCGGACACTGTACAAAGGTTCCCAAATTTCGCAGTGGCGGTGGCAGTGGTTGTTGTTGTTGTGGTGGTGATGGTGGTTGTTGTTGTGGTGGTGGTGATGGTGGTTGTTGTTGTGGTGGTGGTTGTGGTGGTGATGGTAGGGAGGAGGAGGGGGTAGGTGGTAGGTGGTAGCCAAAATTGTGACGATCTGGGGTACCCACCACGACACACACACACACACACACACACACACACACACACACACACACCACACACACACACACACACACACACACACATAGACAACTCAAGACTGGTTGGCCAAAGAGACATTAATGACAGTAAAAATACGGTAGTTGGCTCAATTAGTAGTTTGTTATACTTATGTCGGCACTAGTTTGTCTTCAATCCTCACACAGAGACGACCTATAACTGACTCAACCTGTACAGCCTATATTACCTCACCTATAACACCTGTGCAAGGGCCAGGTCATTCATCTAACTCAAGACCTTTACCTGAATTAAATCTTTTTAAAGTTACCATTGCATTACCTTTAATTAGCAAAACATCAATAATAATAATAATAATAATAATAATAATAAAATAATAAAATAAAAATAAAATAATAATAATAATAATAATAATAATAATAATAATAATAATAATAAAAAATAAAAATAATAATAATAATAATAATAATAATAATAATAATAATAATAATAAAAATAATAATAAAACAAAATAAAAATAATAATAATAATAATAATAATAATAATAATAATAATAAAAATAAAAATAATAATAATAATAATAATAATAATAATAATAATAATAATAATAAAATAATAATAAAAAAAAATAATAATAATAATAATAAAATAATAATAAAAAAATAAAAAAATAAATAAATAAAAATAAAAAAATAAAAATAATAATAATAATTACATTGTAGGACAAGGCCAAAGCAGACGGGCACGGACGGACGGGAGGACAGGATGCATTCATAAGTGCCTCCCTTGCCGTATACAGGTATGTAGGTATGAGGTGTAGTGACGATGGTACCTGATTTCCAGTGACCGGGAGGAGGGAGGGAGAGGAGGGAGGAGGAGAGAGATTACACACACACACCTGGTTAAGTTTAGAATTGGTTGAGGTGTGTGAGGGTGGGGGTGAGGGCGGTATAGTGTTTACCTGATGGGACCTGCTTGATGGTAGATCTCTTCCACATTACACTTCCCCAGTCCCTTTCACCATTCCTTTCTACTTTCTCTTTCCTTCTCTCTCTGTAATTCTCTGTCTCTCTCTCTCTTCTTTCTATCACCTATACCCTATCTACTTCTCTCTCTCTCTCTCTCTCTTTATCGGGAACCTGGTCACTACACACACACACACACACACACACACACACACACACATCCACTTCTATACCGTCTGAGTGTATGTTAAGTCCCTTCCTCTCCCCCCACCATATCCGAAGCCTCCCAGCGTGGCACTAACACCACGTGCCTGTGTGTGTGTGACATTGTGTATAAATGTCTCCACACCACACACACACACACACACACACACACACACACACACACACACACACACACACACACACACACACACACACACACACACACACACACACACACACACACACACACACACACACACACACACACACACACACACACACACACACACACACACACACACACACACACACACACACACACACACACACACACACACACACACACACACACACACACACACACACACACACACGACCCCTAGCCAATGAACAAGCAATTAACTAGACAACATTTCAATAAGTTAAATCTCATCCAAGTCTAATCTGTTTACACCTGTGATGACTGAATCTTACGTCATCTGTTTACACCTGTGATGACTGAATCGTCACCTGTTTACACCCTGTGATGATTGAATCTTACGTCACCTGTTTACACCTGAGATGCTTTGAATCTTACGTCACCTGTTACACCTGTGATGACTGAATCTTACGTCACCTGTTTACACTGTGATGACTGAATCTTACGTCACCTGTTTACACATGTGATGATTAAAACACCTAATGTTTACGTCTTCACGCAATCATCAGATATTTCCTGTTTTAAGGCTTAAGGGTTTATTTAAAGTCTTAGAGCAATGTATTTTAGGTGTTGTGGTATGGGTAGGTGTGTAGAGAGGGAGGGAGGAGAGGGGAGGAGGAGGATTGAGAGAGAGAGAGGGGGAGGAGAGGGAACGTGAGAGAGAGAGGGAGGAGAGGGATTGTGAGAGGGAGGAGAGGGAGTATTGAACTGAGAGAAAGAAATCAGGACAAGGTATCTCTCTCTCTCTCTCTCCTCTCTCTCTCTCATTAGCCTCAACTTCTCACCCAACAGAACACACACACACACACACACACACACACACACACACACACACACACACACACACACACACACACCAAAAGTCACGGCTATCATCCTTAGGCAGGGTAAATAAGACCAACCTCCTCTCGACCTGAAGGGCAACGAGAGAGAGAGAGAGAGAGATCTATACGAACAGACTAAAGCGAACTGACACAATCACCCTTTCCTATCTGTGATGGGGTGATGTGCTGAGTGGTATGCAACAAAGGGTGACGTGGCAGGCATGCAACAAAAGGGGTGACGTGGCGGGGGCATCAACAAGGGTGACGTGGCCAGGCATACAACAAAGGGTGACGTGGCAGGTGGTATATAACAAAGGGTGACGGTGGTGTATACAACAAAGGGGTGACGTGGCAGGTGGTATATAACAAAGGTGACGTGGCCAGGTGTATGCAACAAAGGGTGATGTGGCCAGGTGTATGCAACAAAGGGGTGACGTGGCCGGGGTATGCAACAAAGGACAGGAGAGAACGAACGACAGGCCTCTGGAAATCACCACCAACATCACCACCACTACCACAACCATCACCACCACTACTACTATCACAAAAACCATCACCACCACTACTACCTACCAACCATAACAACCATCCACCACTACCACCATCACCACCACTATCACCACCACTACTACCACTACCACCACTATCACCACCAACAACCACTACCCACCCACACTATCACCACCAACAACCACTACCACCACTATCACCATCAACAACCATCACCCACTATCCATCAACAACCATCACCACCACTATCACCATCAACAACCATCACCACCACTATCACCATCAACAACCATCACCACCACTATCACCATCAACAACCGTCCACCACTCATACCCAACAACAATAACCACCACTATCACCACCACCAACAACCATCACCACCACTATCACCACACCACTATCACCATCAACAACCATCACCACCACTATCACCATCAACAACCATCACCCACCTATCACCATCAACAACCATCACCACCACCTTCATCAACCATCACCACCACTATCACCATCACTATACCCACCACCTCCCACACCAACAACCATCACCACCACATCGGGAATATGACCAAGTAGGGTTAGAACGGCACAGGGCTGCTTCCCCCCCAACTCCTCCCCTCCTCCCCTCCCTCCCTCCCCCTTCAAGTCTAGCTTCCCTAATTTATGTATACTTATATATAGGTTACCATCCTCCTCCTCATTCTCTTCTTCTTCCTCTTTTCCTTCCTTTTCTTCTCCTTCAATCCTTCTTAGCTATCTTCTTTTACTCCTTCCTCCACCTTCTTTTCTTCCTTCAATATCTCCATTTTTTTATTCATTCTTCTTCTTCTCTTCATCTCCTTCTACACCTCCTCCTCCTCCTCCTCCTCCTCTTCCTCCTCCTCCTCTTCCTCAATGGCGCAGAGTAACAGTCGCTTTGCTTGAGAGAGAGAGAGAGAGAGAGAGAGAGAGAGAGAGACGGATCATATTACAATGTGGGTCAATCTATACCAAACCAGCTCGATGTTGTTGACTGTGTGTGTGTGTGTACGATCAGGCACTATTCTCAACACACACACACACACACACACACACACACACACACACACACACACACACACACACCACACACACACACACACACACACACACACACACACACACACACACACACACACACACACACACACACACACACACACACACACACCATATACAGACATGCAAGTGAAATGAGCAGCAAGAACAGGCGTGTTGAGGCAAATGCGCAATTAAGTGAGGCAAAATGAAGAGCATTTATTTAGACACACACACACACACACCTGCCCCAGTGCCCCGCCCCCTACCCCACCCGCCCCTGGTCTCTGTCCCCAGTCACATGAGAACAACTGGGGCAAAAGTGACTCCTCTCCCTCCTTTCCTTTTTCTCCACTTCTCTCTCTCCCTCCTCCTTCTTTCCGTCTCTCCTCCTTCCTACCTTCCCTCCCCATTCCTTCCTTCCTTCTCTCATACCCCTTTTCCCTTCTTACCTCTTTCCTTCCCTCCCTTCCTTCCTTTCTTCCCTCCTTCCTTCTATCCTTCCCAAGTTCCACCCACCCCCTTTCTTTAATTCCCTCCCTTGACCCTCCCATCCTCCTTCTTCCCTCCTCCTCCCTTCCTTACGTCCCTCCTCTCTCCTCCTTCATTCCTCCCTCCTCCTTCTCTCCCTCCTTCCTTCTCTCCCCTCCTCCTCCCTCCTCCCTCCCTCCTCCCTCCTTCCTTCTCTCCTCCACCACTCTTCCAACCTTCTTATTTACCTTCATCGTCCACCGGCCTATTATAACCCGTTTCATTCAGGGCAGCCAAGAACTTTAAGAAAGCTTGGGTTCTGGTTAGGTTTAGTTAGGTTTAGTGGGTTTTAGTTAGGTTAGGTTTAGTTAAGTAGGTTTGGTTAGAGTTAGGTTTAGGTTAAGCAGTTAGGTTTGAATTGGGTTTGTTGGTTAGGTTTAGTTAGGTAGGTTTGGTTAGGTTAGGTTTAGGTTAGGCTTAGTTAGGTTTAGTTGGGTTTGGTTAGGTTAGGTTGATGAGTGAGTCCTTGGTGAGGTGTATGTGTGTTACTCGTCACTGTGTTAACGGGGGCGGGGGGAAGGGAAAAGAAAGTCACGATAGGGTGTTATGGGAGTATAGGGGGAGAAATAACCTTGGAAGGCTCCAGAAACACTTCCTGTGCTAGCTCCCCTCCCCTACCCCTATCAATTTTCTCCCCCATCCTCCCCATCATCGCCCCACCACCACCTTCCCCACCACCTTCCCCACCACCACCGTCACCCTCCCCCACAAACCAGACCTCCATGCCCATAGGTCAGGTTGAGTTAGGATAAGTTAGGATTAGGCCAGGTTAGGGTTAGACCAGGTTAGGTCGGGTTAGGTTGGGATTAGGCCAGGTGGTTAAAGGTTAGGCCAGGTTAGGCTAAGGTTAAGCCAGGTTAGGTTAAGGTTAGGCCAAGGTTAGTTTAAGGTTAGGCCAGGTTAGGCTGGGTTAAGCCAGGTTAGGTTAGGTGGGGCCCAGGTTAGGTTAGGTTAGGTTAGAGACCCCCTCACAGGGGTCAGGTGACCTACAGACCGTCACTGTACACCTGCGGTAATTGTCTTCCTTCTACAGGTGATGGTGAACCGGTTCCTTTGTTACTGACTTCCGGGGTTATGACTTCCTCCTCCTCCTCCTGCTTCCTCCTTCTCTTCTACTTCTTCTTCCTGCTCTTGTGTTGTTTCTTCTTCATCTTCTTCTTCCTTTCCTCTCCTTTCTTCCTGCTGTTTGCCTTCTCGTATTCCCTCCCAACCTCACCTACCCCCTCCATTCCATCCTCACTCCCTCCCATCCTTACCCCTCCCATTCCTTCCTCAATCCCTCCCTCCCATCCTTACCCCTGCCATCCTCACCTTCCCTCCCTCCAATCCTTACTCTATCCCCTCACCCCTCTCCCACCCATTCCATCCTCCCCTCCCACCCTACCCTCTCCCACCCATTCCATCCCTCCCCTCCCAACCTTACCTCTCCCACCCATTCCATCCTCACCCCTCCCACCCTTTCCTCACCCTCTCCCACCCATTCCATCCTCACCCCTCCCCCTTTCCTCCCCTCTCACCATTGTCCTCCCACCCCCCTCCCCTTACCCTCCCTTGTCCCTGGCATTTCAACTCTTCCATCACGCCAACATGAACGAGCCTGACCCGGATTTTCAAAGATTAATACGTTCAATTTCCTGCCTCAAGTACGTTCAATATGTGTTCAGTAAAACCACTTTTTAGCGGACTATATGGAGAAATGTCCGTTATATCGAAGGGTTCCGTTATGTGAATCCTCCATCTAGCGAACTATATAGCTATGAAAGTCCGTTAAATCGAGGGGTTCCGTTATGTGAATCCCCCATTTAACGAACTATATACCTATGAAAGTCCGTTATATCGAGGGGTTCCGTTATGTGAATCCTCCATCTAACGAACTATATACCTATGATAGTCCGTTATATCGAGGGGTTCCGTTATGTGAATCCTCCATCTAACGAACTATATACCTACCGAAAGTCCGTTATATCGAGGTTCCGTTATGTGAATCCTCCATCTAACGAACTATATACTATGAAAGTCCGTTATATCGAGGTTCCGTTATGTGAATCCTCCATCTAACGAACTATACCTATGATAATCCGTTATATCGAGGGTTCCGTTATGTAGATCCTCCATCTAACAGCCTATACTATAAGTCCGTTATATCGAGGGCCCGTTATACACGGCCCAATATAACGGAAAATATAGCTAAAAAAAATCCGCTATATACAAGTTTCACAATAGACACGTGAATCCAACAGCCAAATTTAGAATCTGCGAACAGAATCCAAATAAGGTAAAGTCACTGTGACATATTAGCGCCATCTTTGTTTTGTAAATGAATATGTAAAGCTGTTTGACGTTAATGACAGTTAATGACAGTTAGTGACAGTTAATTACAGTTTGATACCAGTTAGATTGACAAATGAAAGGAAGGTGAATTTTTCTGCTTTTGGGGGTAGAATTTGTCCTTTTGGGTCGCAGGTAGAGTGAAACAGTTAGATGACAGTTAGAAGACAGTTACCTTAGGTTAGATGACAGTTAGATGCCAGTTACAAGCCAGTTGGAAGCTAATTAGGCAGATGACGTCTTACATCACCAGTTAAGGGTAAATACTGAACACCAAGAACCTTCGAGAATCAACCTTTTAAAGCATCCGGGATCAGACCTTACACCAGTCAAGTCAGTCAGTCAAGTCAGTAGATCCGGTGAAACTTTCTTGGCCTTTAAAGGAGTTTTCGGGCAGCCAGGGCAGGGGCAGGGGGGCGGGGCAGGGGGGTAGGGGGGTGGGAAGGAAGAGGAATTCTTGGAAGAAGAGAGGGAGTATGACGTCCGAGCTGTGTGAGACAACCGCTTTGTTATCATTTTTTTCCACCAAGTTAGCCGAAAGTCTCTCTCTTTTTGGATTCTTAAACATAACCTCCTACCTCATCCTAAAAAGGAATATAAGGAAAGGTTGGTACATTGTGTCACCACCTTGAGACACACACACACACACACACACACACACACACACACACACACACACACACATATGTGACTCTGCCTGTCATAAGTTGCTTACATAATTGGAAAAATTAAATAATCTAGTTTTGAGAGAGAGAGAGTGTGTGGGCGTGGTGGTTGGTGGGCGTAACCTAGGAGTAGTCCCACACCCACACCGCCCAATCACGGAGGCATGGGCGGGCGGTGTTGTTCTGGTGGCTGACGTCTATTGAGGCCTGCCTGACCTGAAGCAATACACACACACACACACACACACACACACCTCTCCACAATGGTTTTGTGTTATATGCATTAGAACTTCCCAGGTGTGTGTGTGTGTGTGTGTGTGAACCGGTCAATGACGTGCCGGCTCCCCTGGTTGTACCTGGATTCTCACAGGTCAGTGGTGCACCCTGAGCGACGCCCTCCCTCACCTACACCTAATGAATTTAATGGTAAGCAAGACCTCACCCACTTCCCTCTGTCGGCCTACACCTGTCTCCTAATTACATACCTGTCTCTTAATTACACCTGTCTCTTAATTACATACACCTGTCTCTTAATTACATACCTGTCTCTTAATTACATATACCTGTCTCTTAATTACATATACCTGTCTCTTAATTACATACACCTGTCTCTTAATTACATACACCTGTCTATTACATACACCTGCCTCTTAATTACACAGGTAAGGACCCAAACACACCCTGTAATACCCTGATACCCAGATCCTGTGTTCCTGGGCGTTACTGTGGTCCCCGCCCTCTATAAAAGATCCTTCCAAGACGTCCTACACAGGAGACCGTAGGACCTTGTGCCCCCCCTCGCAGCTCCCCTCCGCCTCCTGCAGCAGTTAGCCATGTATAGGTCTCCCCCCTTCCACCACAGTCTCTCTCTCCCCCTCCTCCCTCCCCCTCCTCTCTCCTCTCTCTCTCTCTTCCTCCACAGAATAGGTGCACAGTCGGTAACCTGTATAATGGCACTCTTGTCCTCTCTTCACCTCTATGTTGGCACTCTTGTCTGTCCTATATGTTCACACCCAGCCAATAATTTTTTTTTCCTCGTTTTATCGGCGTTTCCTCATTTTACCTGTTCTTATTAATTATCGTTTTTCCTCATTTCACCTTTATTGTTTTTCCTCATTTTACCTGTATTTACTAATTAATATCTCACCTGCAATCTACCTGTCCTTAATTAATCTCGTCTCACCTGTTGTTTACATGTCTTATATACACGGGAGTTAAAGGCGTCTAATGGTGCCTTCAGAACCATTGTAATTATTGTCCCTGCTAAAATGTGTGTGTGTGTGTGTGTGTGTGTGTGTGTGTGTGTGTGTGTGTGTGTGTGTGTGTGTGTGTGTGTGTGTGCGTGTGTGTGTGTGTTTCTAGGCACATCAACCTCACGGGGGTCTCTTGTCGCCACCTCTCTTCCCCTCCCTCCTCTTCTCTCTCCTTCCACCTCCCTCCCTCCCTCCACCTGGCTTATTATAATTAACAGGTGTGTCTCTACTTCTCGTACACACACCAGTTAGGAGGAGATGCATTAACACTATACCTCTGGCATCTTGGTCTTCCTCTTCCTCCTCCTCTTCTTCCTCCTCATCTTCCTAACCCACGTTTTCCTCCTCAAATACCTAGATCTTCTTTCTCCTCCTTCTAGGTCTTCCATCATCATCTTCCTCCTCCTCCTCCTCCTCCAATACGCAGACCTTCCACCACCTCTCCTCCTCCTCCTCTCCCCTCCTCCTCCTCCCACCTGTTGCAGCTGGGTCCATCACAACCAGCTGCAGAAAAACATCATTTACTTCCCGGTGAAATGACGTCGGGTCAGATCAGGTCAAGTTAAGCTAGACTAGATTTGATTAAAGATAAATTAAATTTGCTTGCATTTGGTAAGATTTGGTTGGATTAGGGCAAATTTGGTTGGGTTAGGTTATACCCTTTTTTGGTTAGCTTAAGTTGGATTAGATTAGGTTAGGTTAAGCTTAGCTTAAGTTGGATTAGATTAGGTTAGGTTAAGCCAGGGAAAATTAGGTCAGGTCTTCGTTCAACGTGACAATGGAACTCTTCTGGCGCGACGGTACACTGTCTGGGGTGTGGCGACGGTGGTGGTGGTGATGGTGGTGGTAGGAGGTGGTGGCGGTTGGTGGGTGGTAGGTGGTGGTAGTAGATGGTAGTGGTGAGGTGGTAGTGGTAGGTGTTGGTAGTGGTGGTAGGTGGTGGCGGTGGTTGGTAGGTGGTGGTAGTAGATGGTTGTGGTAGGTGTTGGTAGTGGTGGTAGGTGGTGGTAGTGGTGGTAGGTGGTGGTGGTGGTAGGTGGTGGTAGTAGATGGTAGGTGGTGGTGGTTGGTAAGTGATGGTAGGTGGTGGTGGTTGGTAGGTGGTGGTGGGTGGTAAGTGATGATGGTAGATGGTGGTAGGGGCGGCGGCGGTGGTGGTAGGGCCGGTGTAAGGGACCACCCATCTACCATGACCTCGACACCGCGCCCACAACAAGCACAAGAAGCCCACAGCCCCGCCCATCCATCCGCCCGCCCGCCGCCCGCCCGCCCACATAGCCACGTGCTCCCAAACAAACACATATTACGCGCCGCTCTACTTCCTACTGGGTACATACGCTGGCTGTCTGCCTGTCTGTCTGTCTGTCTGTCTGTCTGTCTCGGTGTGTGTGTGTGTGTGTGTGTGTGTGTACGACTACCTGACACTAATACACTAATACCAAGTTTCACCACACACACACACACACTCAACCCATGACACTAACTGATAAAACATATTGAGGTCAAAAGGTCATCTTAGGTCACAGAACACCGATAAGGCCAGGCAGCGTCGGGTGTGTGTGTGTGTGTGTGTGTGTGTGTGTGTGTGTACCACCTCCCTCATATACACATTCTCAGCGGTGTACACAATCTACATGAGAGCTTTATAAGTATCTGGTTAGGTTAGGTTAGGTTAGGTTAGTCTAAGTTAGCTTAAGTCGATTAGGTTAACTTATGTAAGGTTAGTACCAGTGTGTTATAAAACCGAACAAACCAAACTAGGGAGCCTAATCTTCATGTCAAACAAACAATAAAAACATAAATAACCCCAGCAGCTGAAACCTCACAAAAACACATTGCATATTTATATCACATTGTCCGTATAAACGTTTGGTGATAATAACTACCAACAACGACAAAACAAAAGAAACCGCTATATAACCTTCCTTTTGACCGGATGCGGGGTATAATAAATGTATGTATGTCTGTATGTATGTATGTATGTATGTATGTATGTATGTGTGTGTGTGTGTGTGTGTATGTGTGTTAATAATGATATAAAAACAGTAATATATGTTGACATTGTTAGCACGAGCGTATATATGAGAGAAGAGACAGACAGACAGACAGACAGACAGACAGACAGACAGACAGACAGACAGACAGACAACAACAGCAGCACTCTTACCCCCCCACTTAACACAGGAAGTGGGGATGATTTCTTAGTACATAATATACAAGGTCCTTCTCCCACTTGAGGACGACCTTCACACACACACACACACACACACACACACACACACACACACACACACACACACACACACACACACACACACACGGTCTATGATTCACACGGTGTTTTGTTTCAAGGTGACACTGGGCAAACAATAACAAACACACTGTATAACCTTACTATCATTTATACAACACACACACACACACACACACACACACACACACATATACACACACACACAACAAATATACATACACACACATACAGATACGTACACATAGATACATACACACACATAACACATACACAAGTACAAACATATACACACACAACACATACACACGTACACAAAACATACACACAGCAAAAACAGACACATACATCCACGTACACAGCTGAGTTACGTAAGTCTTAAACTCATATTTGTAGCTGTCAATAAGTTAATAATGAGACCAATTTACCTTCATTAGTGTGTGTGTGTGTGTGTGTGATGTGTTAATCGTTGCCTACATGAGAATAAAGGCGAGACGTTCTAAAGTAAATAAAGAGTACAACACACACACACACACACACACACACACACAATACGACAGCAATAAACACACAGACAATCAAACACAGATCATAAACAAACACACATACATCAGAGGGGAGAGAGAGGAGGGAGGGAGGAGGGAGGGAGGAGAGGGAGGAGGGGGTGGGGGGAGGGAGGGAGGGGGTGGGGGGGAGGAGGGTGGGGGAGGGAGGGTGGGGGGGGAGGGAGGGAGGAGGAGGAGGGAGGAGGGGGGAGGAACCCGTCTTTGTTTCCTTGTCTTCTTTGTTTACGTCTTGACCCAGTAGTCTGACACACACACACACACACACACACACACACACTTCAGAGATCTTGTTGTGATATATTTCCAAGTTTGGGTAAAATCCATTAACCTTTGTTTTTATTATCGTGTTTACAAAATCTCCACGGACAGACAGACGGACGGACGGACGGACGGACGGACGGACAGACAGACAGACAGACAGACGGACAGGGTCGTATGGGCGTAAAACACATATCCTGAAGTGTCATTTCTTTGGGTTGGTGGACAGGGCGAAAACACACGCCCTTGGTGAAGCAGGATAGGGGAGGGGGATAGGAGGGGGAGGAGGGGGATAGGAGGAGGAGGATAGGAGGAGGAGGGAAGTGGAGGAGAGGAGACAGAGATAAGAAAAGAACAGGTGAAGTGGACATCCTTTATGTATGTATGTATGTATGTATGTATGTATGTATGTATGTATGTATGTATGTATGTATGTATGTTCGTCAGCACTCGGGGGTGGGGGGGAAAAATCAGGTGTTCGACTTAATGTGAACCCATCAAGAGCGTCATCTAGTTTGAACACATTCTTGAAGTTCATTCCTCAAAGCTTTTCTATCACTTACAACTATGTCAAGAAAGGCGCCACACACTGCGTAGTATTTGTGTGCCTTATATATACAGTAGTTTGGTGGTGACGTCAACGAGAGATGCGTTCTAACCGAGGAGTACTATAAGGTGCGTAGTGGTGGTGATTGTAAACATGAGGCAAATGCGTTCTATCCATGTAAAGTGAGTCTAAATATGCGTTCTATCCATGTAAAGTGCGTCTAAATATGCGTTCTATCCATGTAAAGTGCGTCTAAATATGCGTTCTATCCCGCCATAAAGTGCGTCTAAATATGCGTTCTATCCATGTAAAGTGAGTCTAAATATGCGTTCTATCCATGTAAAGTGCGTCTAAATATGCGTTCTATCCATGTAAGTCTAAATATGCGTTCTATCCATGAAAGTGCGTCTAAATATGCGTTCTATCCATGTAAGTGCGTCTAAATATGCGTTCTATCCTGTAAAGTGCGTCTAAATATGCGTTCTATCCATGTAAAGTGAGTCTAAATATGCGTTCTATCCATGTAAAGTGCGTCTAAATATGCGTTCTATCCATGTAAAGTGAGTCTAAATATGCGTTCTATCCCATGTAAGTGCGTCTAAATATGCGTTCTATCCATGTAAAGTGCGTCTAAATATGCGTTCTATTCATGTAAGTGAGTCTAAATATGCGTTCTATTCATGTAAAGTGAGTCTAAATATGCGTTCTATCCATGTAAAGTGCGTCTACATATGCGTTCTATCCATGTAAAAGTGAGTCTAAATATGGGTTCTATTCATGTAAAGTGGTCTAAATATGCGTTCTATTCATGTAAGTGCGTCTAAATATGCGTTCTATCCATGAAAGTGCGTCTACATATACGTTCTATTCATGTAAAGTGAGTCTAATATGCGTTCTATCCATGTAAAGTGAGTCTAAATATGCGTTCTATCCATGTAAAGTGCGTCTAAATATGCGTTCTATTCATGTAAAGTGAGTCTAAATATGCGTTCTATCCATGTAAAGTGCGTCTACATATGCGTTCTATCCATGTAAAGTGAGTCTAAATATGCGTTCTATCCATGTAAAGTGCGTCTAAATATGCGTTCTATCCATGTAAAGTGCGTCTAAATATGCGTTCTATTCATGTAAAGTGAGTCTAAATATGCGTTCTATCCATGAAGTGAGTCTAATATGCGTTCTATCCATGTAAGTGCGTCTACATATGCGTTCTATCCATGTAAAGTGAGTCTAAATATGGGTTCTATTCATGTAAAGTGAGTCTAAATATGCGTTCTATCCATGTAAAGTGAGTCTAAATATGCGTTCTATTCATGTAGTGAGTCTAAATATGCGTTCTATCCATGTAAAGTGAGTCTAAATATGCGTTCTATCCATGTAAAGTGCGTCTACATATGCGTTCTATCCATGTAAAGTGAGTCTAAATATGCGTTCTATCCGTAAAGTGCGTCTAAATATGCGTTCTATCCATGTAAAGTGCGTCTAAATATGCGTTCTATCCATGTAAAGTGCGTCTAATATGCGTTCTATCCATGTAAAGTGCGTCTAAATATGCGTTCTATCCATGAAGTGAGTCTAAATATGCGTTCTATCCATGTAAAGTGCGTCTAAATATGCGTTCTATCCATGTAAGTGAGTCTAAATATGCGTTCTATCCCCTTAAAGTGCGTCTAAATATGCGTTCTATCCATGTAAAGTGCGTCTAAATATGCGTTCTATTCATGTAAAGTGAGTCTAAATATGCGTTCTATTCATGTAAAGTGAGTCTAAATATGCGTTCTATCCATGTAAAGTGCGTCTACATATGCGTTCTATCCATGTAAAGTGAGTCTAAATATGGGTTCTATTCATGTAAAGTGAGTCTAAATATGCGTTCTATTCATGTAAGTGCGTCTAAATATGCGTTCTATCCATGTAAAGTGAGTCTAAATATGCGTTCTATCCGTGAAGTGCGTCTAAATATGCGTTCTATCCATGTAAAGTGCGTCTACATATGCGTTCTATTCATGTAGTGAGTCTAAATACGTTCTATCCATAAAGTGAGTCTAAATACGTTCTATCCATGTAAAGTGCGTCTAAATATGCGTTCTATTCATGTAAAGTGAGTCTAAATATGCGTTCTATCCATGTAAAGTGCGTCTAAATATGCGTTCTATCCATGAAAGTGCGTCTAAATATGCGTTCTATTCATGTAAAGTGAGTCTAAATATGCGTTCTATCCATGTAAAGTGCGTCTAAATATGCGTTCTATCCATGAAAGTGCGTCTAAATATGCGTTCTATTCATAAAAGTGAGTCTAAATATGCGTTCTATCCATGTAAAGTGCGTCTACATATGCGTTCTATCCATGTAAGTGAGTCTAAATATGGGTTCTATTCATGTAAAGTGAGTCTAAATATGCGTTCTATTCATGTAAAGTGCGTCTAAATATGCGTTCTATCCATGTAAAGTGAGTCTAAACATGCGTTCTATCCATGTAAAGTGCGTCTAAATATGCGTTCTATCCATGTAAAGTGCGTCTACATATGCGTTCTATTCATGTAAAGTGAGTCTAAATATGCGTTCTATCCATGTAAAGTGAGTCTAAATGCGTTCTATCCATGTAAAGTGCGTCTAAATATGCGTTCTATTCATGTAAAGTGAGTCTAAATATGCGTTCTATCCATGTAAGTGAGTCTAAATATGCGTTCTATCCATGTAAAGTGCGTCTAAATATGCGTTCTATTCATGTAAAGTGAGTCTAAATATGCGTTCTATCCATGTAAGTGCGTCTAAATATGCGTTCTATCCATGTAAGTGCGTCTAAATATGCGTTCTATTCATGTAAAGTGAGTCTAAATATGCGTTCTATCCATGTAAAGTGCGTCTACATATGCGTTCTATCCATGTAAAGTGAGTCTAAATATGCGTTCTATCCATGTAAGTGCGTCTAAATATGCGTTCTATCCATGTAAGTGCGTCTAAATATGCGTTCTATTCATGTAAAGTGAGTCTAAATATGCGTTCTATCCATGTAAAGTGAGTCTAAATATGCGTTCTATCCATGTAAGTGCGTCTACATACGTTCTATCCATGTAAAGTGAGTCTAAATATGGGTTCTATTCATGTAAGTGAGTCTAAATATGCGTTCTATCCATGTAAAGTGAGTCTAAATATGCGTTCTATCCATGTAAAGTGAGTCTAAATATGCGTTCTATTCATGTAAAGTGAGTCTAAATATGCGTTCTATCCATGTAAAGTGAGTCTAAATATGCGTTCTATCCATGTAAAGTGCGTCTAAATATGCGTTCTATCCATGAAAGTGAGTCTAAATATGCGTTCTATCCATGTAAGTGAGTCTAAATATGCGTTCTATCCATGTAAAGTGAGTCTAAATATGAGTTCTATCCATGTAAAGTGCGTCTAAATATGCGTTCTATCCATGTAAAAGTGCTTTAAATATGCGTTCTATCCATGTAAAGTGCGTCTAAATATGCGTTCTATCCATGTAAAGTGCGTCTAAATAGCTAGTGGTGACGTTATGAAGAGAGAGATATGCGTTTTAGCAGGGTTTAAGTGCGTCATAGGAAGTGGTGGTATTGTAAACATGCGGCAGATCCGTTCCATCAGGTGCATAAGTCTGCTGTGATATAAACACGAGAAGATGCATTCTAGCAGGGTCTGTATGAGTGCGTCACAGCTGGAAATGCCCCCCCACTCCTGTCTTTGTTTACGTAGTCCCACCTGCCACCCGTCACCTGTTTACATCCGACGTACACAACCGTCTGCGTGAGGAATATTCACCCTCGCTTAGTAAGAGTGATCGAAAGTGCAAAATTTGGCGGTAAATATACACAAATAAAACAATTCTGGCGGGAAAAACAAGTGACAAGCATATTTGGCGGGAAAATACACTAATAAAACAATTCTGGCGGGAAAGATAAATAAAACAATTCTGGCGGGAAAAACACGTGACTAAAGCAAATATGCCGGGAAAACTAAATAAATAAAACAAATGTGGTGGGAAGAACAAAACAAACAAGTAAATAAAGTCATACATGCATAAACAAGGTCATTACCAAAGGCTGGCGGTCAGGTCGTCCCCCAACAGCTCACCACAACAAGGTCTAAGAGGCCATATCTCGGTACACACACACACACACATACACACACACACACACACACACACACACACACACACACACTGGCTGGTTATATTACTTGATTACTTCACTACAGCACCGTTAACACGCCAGGAACCTTACCTGCCCTCACCTGGCCTTTCACACACACACCTGTCCAATTACCTCTTTGGGATACTGTTGGCTAGCCTTGACCCTACTACCCTCTCCTACCCCCCCTAGCCTCCCCCTCCTCTCCTACCCCTCCCTCTCCTCCCATTATTCCCTCACACTACCTGGGATAATATGTAGCTCTCCTTGACCTCTCCTCCATCTCTCTTTCTCCCTACTCTGGACCCACAACTCCCCCCTCACACCTCTCCCTACCTTTCCTCCCTCCCTCACACCTCTCCCTACCTTTCCTCACACCTCTCCCCTCACACCTCTCCTCCCTCCCTCACACCTCTCCTACCTCTCCTCCTTCCTCCCTCTCACTACACAAATTCCCTCTCACCTTCTACTCTCTTCACCACTCTCCCTTCCCTCTCACTACTCCTCTCTACTCTCCTCCTACAGCCCCCCACATCCTGCAGGACCTCTTACCAAATATCCTACAGTCACCTCTCCTCCTCCTACTCTTCTTCTTCCCGGATCTGCTTCTCCTCCTCCTTCCCGACTCCTCCTCCTTATTTACCTCTTCTCCTCGCCTCTCGACCTCCTCTCCCTCCTCCCTACTCCTCCTACATATCTTCCTCCCTCCTCCTACTCATCTTCTTCTCCACCTCCT
>NW_024749195.1:225000-315000 GCF_018991925.1 Homarus americanus
ACATTGTTTGGTGACTCTCTCTCTCTCTCTCTCTCTCTCTCTCTCTCTCTCTCTCTCTCTCTCTCTCTCTCTCTCTCTCCTTTCTCTCTCTCTAGTGTAGATGATAATGCAGTGGATCTATCTATCTATCTATCTATCTACCCATCCATCTATCCGTCCAGCTGGGGGGATGGTGAAAGCTCATACAGTCCTCTGACACCAATCCCCTTTAGCGAGTTTCACAGGTCAGTTAGTGTAGAGAAGAGAGAGAGTCACCTCGTTCAACATTTCCGAATGATAATGGGAATAAGTGACCAGCGTATGTATGTATGTATGTATGTATGTATGTATGTATGTATGTATGTATGTATGTATGTATGTAATCTGAACTCTACGCTCTGGGGGAATAAACACTTTTAAATGTCTCACACACACACACACACACACACACACACACACACACACGACCTTAAACCTCCCATTAACCACGACACAAAACAACCACAGGAGGAACTACGCAATTTACGGCTACCAAGATGACGCAGACACACCCCCGGTATGCGTAATATGCGTATTGTGTATTTAATCAAGCAGAGTTACCATATACCTGAGCGTAGATACCACCAGGTCAATTAGGCACAGGTATGTAAAAGCGTATAGGCACCTTGGTAGTCACTTACGCAAGGGTCTTTTATCGGCGTAGGGACCAGCCATTTACGCACAGGTCTTTAAAGGCGTAGATACTATACATGTGTGGTTTATTTACAGGTGGTGTTTTGTTGACAGGTGTGTTTTGTTGACAGGTGTTTGCTAATTAAGAGAGACAAAGGAGTACGAAGGTGGGGTGACAGGGAGGGAGGGAGGGAGGGAGGAGGGAGGAGGGAGGGAGGGAGGGAGGAGGGAGGGAGGAGGGAGGAGAGCGTCAACCCCACTATTAATAGACAGGTGTGTGTCCCCCCCCCTCCCTACTGTTCTGATTTCTTATTAGGCGTTGTTGTGGCTGGCCGGCAGGGACACACACACACACACACAACACACACACACACACACACACACACACACACACACACACACACACACACGAGAGAAAAAGGTGCGTGATACAGATAGATTGAGAGAGAGAGAGAGAGTGTTCGTGTGTGTGTGTGTGTGTACAGGAGAGCTTAAGACGCCAACCTTAATAATCCTGAGGGGGGGTGGGGGGGAGGGGGGTGAGAAGGGAAGGGGAGGGAGGGAGAAAGAGAGAGATGGGGGGAGAAAGATAAAGGGAGGGAAGAGAGAGGGAGAGATAGAGAGGGAAGGAAAGGAGGAAACAGAGATAAAGATATAGAAGAGGGAAAGAGGACCAATGAGAGAGAGGATGCCCCTAAACATGCCACTAGGACCCTGTACAAATTTGGTCTTCTCTCCTCCTGTTGTGGTGGTGGTGGTGAAGACGTCACCACCACCACACTGATAGTGATGGTGTCTCGTTATGTGAGGTGTTATTGAAGGTGGTGGTGGTGGTGGTAGTAGTAGTGGTAGTAGTAGTAGTAGTGGTGGTAGTAGTATGTGGTGGTGGTGGTGGTGGTGGTAGTGGTGGTGGTGGTGGTGGTGGTGGTAGTAGTAGTGGTAGTGGTGGTGGTGGTGGTGGTGTTATTATTATTATGTATTGTGTATTGTGTTTTGTTCTTGTACACACACACACACACACACACACACACACACACACACACACACACACACACACACACACACACACACACACACACACACACACACACACACACACACACACACACACACACACACACACACACACACACACACACACACACACACACACACACACAGAAAGAAGTGTAAGTATAACCCAACTCGTGGTAGACACTTATAAAATCACAAACTTCTAAGTATAAAGTTACGTAAAGTGTGTGTCGTGTTTGCCCGCATTTACGTGTGAGTATAAGGAGGAGCTAACGGGTAATGGTGGTGTGGTGGTAGGGAGGTGGTGGTGGTAGGAGGGGTGGTGGTGGTCAAGGAGGGGGACATGGGGAAAGGGATGGTGGGGTGAGGAGGAGAAAGGTGGGGTGTGTGGGGAGGATAGGCGAGGGAAAATAAGGAGAGGGTAGGAAGGAAGAGGAGGAGGTGGATGGGGGAGGGAGGGGAAAAGGTAGGAGGTAGTTGTCTCATCTCCTACGATCGATAGATGGGGAGGTGAGGTGGAAGGAGGAAAAGGAGAGGGGGAAGGAATGAAGGAGAACGGAAAGGAGAAAGGACGGAAGGAGGATCGGAAAGAAAGAAGGAAGGAAAAGAGGGAAGGAAGGAGGACGGAAAGAAGGATCAGAGAGAAGGAAGGAAGGAAGGAAGGAAGGAAGAGGATGGCTGGGGTACGGAAGGTGACCGGGGGGTTGAAACACGTCCTCTTGAACACTATATTATTCAATGTGACACTATCAAAGACTTCAGGCCACCTGGCTTACTGCATCATGAACTAGGCCATTATTACACTGAACGAGGAGTGTTTGAGGACATTCTTGCTGTTTATCCCAAAATATGCTGCTGGCCCACACTGATTAGTCCTCAAATAGAATACGAGTTAAACTGTACTAGTGTATGAACCATTGTCCTGTGTGCCAGTGAGAAGTGATAGCATCTTCAGTGTCAACACCTGATTGAACTACTCAGGCAAACTGTACTACACACACACACACACACACACACACACACACACACACACACACACACACACACACACACACACACACACACACACACACACACACACCATCATCATCAGGAGGAGGACAAGAGTACAGGTTATACAAGGTCGAGACACTGTTAAATACTCCTCATGTAACTGAGGATGGTGAGAGAGGAGGAGATGGTGAGAGAGGAGGAGGAAGATGGTGAGAGAGGAGGAGGAAGATGGTGAGGGAGGAGGGAGGAAGATGGTGAGAGAGGAAAGGAGGTTTGGTTACATTTAGGTTAGGTTTAGGTTAGGTTAGGTTGGGTGACGCCATTACATGTCACCACCTTCCCCAATCCACAGACACACGTACAAACATCTACCTCCAGAATGACACTACCTCCAGGATGACACTACCTCCAGGATGACTCTACCTCCAGGATGACACTACCTCAGAATGACACTACCTCCAGGATGACACTACCTCCAGGATGACACTACCTCCAGGATGACACTACCTCCAGGATGACACTACCTCCAGGATGACTCTACCTCCAGGATGAGATACTACCTCCAGGATGACACTACCTCCAGGATGACACTACCTCCAGAATGACACTACCTCCAGAATGACACTACCTCCAGAATGACACTACCTCCAGAATGACACTACCTCCAGAATGACACTACCTCCAGAATGACACTACCTCAGGATGACACTACCTCCAGGATGACACTACCTCCAGAATGACACTACCTCCAGAATGACACTACTCCAGAATACTACCTCCAGAATGACACTACCCAGAATGGCACTACCCAGAATGACACTACCTCCAGGATGACACTACCTCCAGGATGACACTACCTCCAGAATGACACTACCTCCAGAATGACACTACCTCCAGGATGACACTACCTCCAGGATGACACTACCTCCAGAATGACACGACCTCCAGAATGATACTACTCTCCAGGATGACACTACCTCCAGGATGACACGACCTCCAGGATGACACTACCTCCAGGATGACACTACCTCCAGGATGACACTACCTCCAGAATGACACTACCTCCAGGATGACACTACCTCCAGAATGACACTACCTCCAGGATAACACTACCTCCAGGATGACACGACCTCCAGAATGACACTATCTCCAGGATGACACGACCTCCAGAATGACACTACCTCCAGGATGACACTACCTCCAGGATGACACTACCTCCAGGATGACACTATCCTCCAGGATGAGACGCAACACCTGAGGGAGGGAGGGGTGGATGAGGGCCGCCTGTAGGAGGGGTGAAGGCGATGAAGGTGAACTACACAGGTGAGGTAATGAGAGCAACAGGTGATGTAGCGGTGGTGAGATACCTGGCCTAGCAAGGAGAACCACTCACCTCCTCCTCCCTCATTCTCCTCCTTCTTCTTCTTCTATTCCTTCTCCTCCGGCTCTTCCTTCTTCTTCTCCTCCGGCTCTTCCTTCTCCTTCTCCTCCTCCTCCCCCTTCGCCAAAGTACTACAATTTTCTTCTACTTCCCAGCGACTAAAACACACACACACACACACACACACACACACACACACAACAGGTATGGGATCACAGTCACCAAACAAGACCAAGGTGCAGAAATTATCATCCAAGGTTCTCAAACGGTTTGTGCGTGTGTGTGTGTGTGTGTGTGTGTGTGTGTGTGTGTGTGTGTGTGTGTGTGTGTGTTTGTTTTGTTTCTGTGTGTGTGTGTGTGTGTGTGTTTGTTTGTTTCTGTGTGTGTGTGTGTGTAATAATAATAATAATAATAATAATAATAATAATAATAATAATGATAATAATAATAATAATAATAATAATAATAATAATAATAATAATAATAATAATAAACGGTTTATTAATAGAGTTGTGGTGCCGGTGGCTGAAAATATACAAATCCTTACATTTGATTTAGACATAATGATATACGTTGAACATTTACAGGGCTGTACAGTACATAAATCTGAAGTTGCTTATTATTTTAACAATAGATGTGTGTGTGTGTGTGTGTGTGTGTGTGTGTGTGTGTGTGTGTGTGTGTGTGTGTGTGTGTGCGTGTGTGTGTGTGTGTGTGTGTGTGCGTGTGTGTGTGTGTGCGTGTGTGTGTGTGTGTGCGTGTGTGTGTGAGCGTGTGTGCGTGTGTGTATGTGTGTGCGTGTGTGTGCGTGTGTGTGTGTGTGTGTGCGTGTGTGTGTGTGTGTGTGTGTGTGTGTGTGTGTGTGTGTGTGTGTGTGTGTGTGTGTGTGTGTGCGCGTGTGTGTGTCAGTGTTAACTCTGACGTCATATACTAACAGTTCCTCTCTAACTTACATCAATTACTTAAGAACATTCTCAAACATTCCCACTACAAGGACCATTTATCGTCAGAGCAGCCCTTTGAGAAACCTAACCTAACCCCACCTCACCTAACCTCACCTCACCTAACCCCACCTTACCTAACCTCACCTCACCTAACCTCACCTCACCTTCAATTGCTAATGAAACGACTGGACAAACATGAGGCAAATTCCTTATCCTCTGGGTCTATCTGTATGGAGGAGGAAGAAGAGGAGGAAGAGGAGGGGAGGAGGAAGAGGAGGGGGGAAGAAGAAAAGAAGGAGGAAGACTGAGAAGGAAGAGGAGGAAGAAAAAATGAAATATGGGAAGGGATATGTATGTATGTATGTATGTACGTATGTATGTATGTATGTATGTATGTATGTATGTAGAAGTCCGCGTGCTTTATGGACTCATGAAATATGTATGTATGTGCAAGTACAGTGTGTATGTATGTATGTGTGTGTGTGTGTGTGTGTGTGTGTGTGTGTAGTAGTAGTAGGGCGTCGTCGCCACTCTGTCTAGCCGGTCAGCTTGGACTGAGAGGGAGGGAGGGAGGGAGGGAGGGAGCGTCTGGCCTGGGTGGATCTCTCACTCCCTCTCTCCCTTAACTTCCCGTCTGTCTTTGTCTTCCCTCCCTGACTACCACAACTACCACCAACATCACCACTACCACCATCACCACCACTACCACCATCACCACCACCACTACCACCATCATCATCACCACTACCACCATCATCACCACTACCACCATCACCACCACTACCACCATCACCACCACTACCACCATCACCACCACTACCACCATCACTACCACAATTACCATAACTATCACCATAACAGCCACTCCTACTACCTCCACGACAACTACCACCACCACCACTACTACCAGGTACACATCAGTCAGGTATGCAGTGGTGTCCAACGGAGGGAGGGAGGGAGGGAGGGAGGGGGTGGGGGTAGGGAGGGTGAGAGGGAGGGGGTAGGGAGAGGAAACATACGTGGAGAGCATGACAAACATCTGTACGGACGAGGGAGAGATACAGTGCTCTCTCTCTCTCTCTCTCTCTCTGTATCAATTTGTATCTATCTATCAATATGTATCTGTATATCTATGTATCTATGTATCTATCTATCTATCTCTACCAATCCCCAAGGTCAAAGTAGACAAACAGATAGGCCCTGGGGAAGGTCTTATAATTAGGACGTTTTTGACAGCACACACACACAAAGCCTATTACTGAACACAATACCAAGACCAGACGGGACGCATTACACCAGGGGTAACAAAATCCTCCTACCCGGTGGGATTCGTGGGATGTGTAGGAGTGGTAGTGGTGCCAGGTAGTGCCAGGGACCCCCAGAGGACATCCCCAAAGGAGGCTAGGCAAGAGTTGGTGGTCCGGGGGTCGATTTGGTCAGCCTCATCACACCAGGACCAGTTTCCCCGTCGTATACCATCTACATAATATCTCTATATAAGGCACTTGGGGTAAGGGTCCACACCGTCACCTGCAGAAGGGAGGAGGAGGAGGGGAAAGGAGGGGAAGAGCACCTCCTACACCAGCAAACTGAGTCATCGGTTATTGTACCACGTGAACAATACCCATCGGTGTACAGTACATCATCGTGGACAACACTCTCTGAACACATCTTTCAGTACACTATATAACGAGGTTGTATATCATGCACACCACCAGTCATATATCACCATACTGCAATATATTAATTTAATACCCCATATATCTTTATTTTCTCACACGGCACAACTTTTACATACAGTACAGGCAGAATGCCAGCGAGGAATAGAAACAAAATAAGTCGATCCTCTACTGACAGGCGAACACAAAACATGAAATCTAATCCTTTATGGCGTGAGAAACTCCTAATCTTTTCAATATACTAAACGGATAACTCACAGTGTGTATTTTTCTCACTGATAAACGTCCCCAAATACAAAAATCGACGATAATTTAGCCATGAACCAAATAATGTCAAATGAACACCATCAAATGCATTATCAGATCTGTTAAGCAATTCGTGGTAGAGTGTTTCCTGATGTCCTTCTTACAGCAGAGATTATTATTTCTTCGTTAGCCCTTAATTTCCTGTTTCTTGATCTCCCTCCCTCCCTCCCTGTCTTACTTCTTATCTATTTTAATTTATTTTGCCTCTTTTTCTTTCTCTCTTGATTACCATTTATGTACAAAATACATCTTGGAGCCCAACTAAAATGTCTTAAGTGTATAGGTGCATGAATGTGAGTGTGTCTGTCTAAGTGTATATGTGAATGTGAGTGTGTCTGTCCATCTATCTGTATATATAAGTCTATCCATCTGTCTGTATAAGTAAATATGTATGAATATAATGGAAAACAAAACACAGTCACGATAAACTGCTCCCAGATTCTTGAGGCATATCGTAAGCTCCTCAACACCACAGGCAGGTGAGGTAAAAACTAACGCAGCGACACCATCATATTTGGACGAGGGCAAATATCGACGACTGCGCCCACGGGTGACGACAACGAGACTCGACGGGTTTGACGGTTCATCAGAATGTCGGCAACGAACCAAGTTTACTCCCACACTGTATATAACCCCTCCTTATGACATCTCAGTAAGGGTTTTCTCCATAAGGAACACAGAGGCATCATAAACCCTGGATCATATGACTGGGATAAACACATAAGACAAACATACAGTACAACCAAACATCAAAGACTTCCTCCACGTACTCTGATTTCCTCCACATACTCTGATTTCCTCCACTTACTCTGATTTCCTCCTTTACAAACACCAGACGATTACATCCATACCAGTATCAATAAACAGATCGACTGCACAAAATACTCATAAAAACGTCTGTGTGTATCACATAACAGAAGGGCGATAACCACAGGAAATCAAACTGTGCATTTACCTTCCCCGAGTAGAGATGGAAATTTTAACACTCACCTGCAAGCAGAAAAAAAATTATGGTTAGTATCGTATATAGAAGCCGCCAAATCACCTTACCAATCCCTGCACAGCTCTCTATCCCTAACACATCCCTCTTTCTACATCTATACCCAGGAAAAAAAATCATCTCCATGACTTCTACATTAACTACAGGTGTTCCTCTCTGTGCCTATGAACACTCGACTGACGAACGCTCAGAAAAGACTAAAAACCTGTCCGTATGTCCAATTGACTATTTACCCATTAAAACATTGTTAAAGGCTGATATGATATAGAGTAACATGCTGTGTTTATTATTAGCATATAACTGTCCTGTTCATCTTTTTTTTTTCATTTTTTTTTACTACAATGTTCGGTATCTACAGGAGTAAATCTAGACTCACGGATAACCCTCAGGAACGTAACTCATTCGTCAATAGAATAGAGAAGCACATGCACAGTCAAGGACGGGCAAAAGATCCAGTAGAAAGCAACTGGTTCATAAAAACACCAATGATTGATCAATTTAGCACAACAGTAATATACAGTACTCACCACATAGCCTGCACGGAGATGGGCTTGAAGATGTGTTTCCGTCCACTAGTGCACACGCTGAAGCCACTGCAGCCGAGAGGCAAAAAAAAACGATTATCCCACAAAAATGTTAAACGATAAGCATAAAAGATTAATAAAAGCTTAAGCACTTATGAATAAACAATGGATAGATACAGCTTAGTTGATATATTTAATAATTTTGTGTGAATGAGAACTATCCATCAAGGCATTAGAACAGAACAGTGGTTTAGAACTTAAATATTACTGCAAGTCACCGCTTCTTACAATACATCCACCATAATGGCTCAAATCCTCTACTTCTCCATAACCCTAACAGAATATGTCTCTCTATCTCAACAAATTGCTGAACAGGATCTAAAAAAAATAGTGTAATGAGGAATGAATTTCTTAGTTACAAATAGAGAAAGGGAAATAAAAATAGTACAGGGTATCTAAATTCTTCAGAGTATTGAAGAGAGGAGGAATAAGGTTCTTAAGTTACAAATAAGGGGATTAAATACTGTTTATGATTCCTCAGTGTACTGGCTTAGTCTCTCCTTTGGATTCATGTATAAAGAGTTCATGAGTTAGATCTGAACTGAATTATGGGTATACGGTATTTACAAAGTGCTGTGTCATATTGGTTACTTAGTCCGTCTGACCAAATTTAACTTATTAGATCCGGAAACCTCCTCTAATGGACAACAGGGAAAGGATAGTCCATTATATTGAGGATCCATTAGATCTGGAACTCCTTCTAATGGACTATATGGAGAGGAGAGTCCATTACATCAAGGGTCCATTAGATGTAAAACCCCCACCTAATGGACTATATGGAAAGGAGAGTCCATTATATCAAGGGTCATTAGATCTGAAACTCCCTCTAATGGACTACATGGAAAGGAGATTCCATTATTTCAAGGGTCCAATAGATGTGAAACCCCCTCCCCCACCCCACGCATTACAGGGAGAGAGAAATCCGTCACATGGAGGTTTCACTATCCTATCAAACACACACCGTAACCCCGGCCTGGCCTCACCCATCGCCGTCGAGGCTGATCCTGGTGTCTGCGAGAACCGGCGACACGAGACCGATGGAGGGCTTCTCTCCGCTGAAGTCTATACCCAGCAAGCAGTCTTCTTCTTTATCCTGTCGGCCGACCCTTCCCACCACCGCCAGATACCGTACGCGGCCAAGGTGCTGCGACTCGAGCCGGACAGCCTGTAAGATGCCATAACGAGTGCAATCAACAGGTAAGTTTGCTTGAGAGAGAGAGAGAGAGAGAGAGAGAGAGAGAGAGAGAGAGAGGAAATGGGAAAAATGATGTTAAAAATGCAATGTAAATATGAGAGAGAGGAGGTTAAAATACATTGTCAATCGGAAAGAAAAAGCTAAAGATACATTGTAAACAGGACAGAGGTTAAAATAGTGTAAACAGGTATGAGAAAGCTAAAGATAAATTGAAAACGAGAAAAAAAACAATAATAGGAAATAAAAATCTAAAAATACAGGGGTACATTGTAAACAGGAAATAAAAGGCTTAAAAAACATTGTAAACAGGAAATAAAAAGCTAAAAATCTGATTGGCTAATTCACCAACAACTCAAGTTCAAGCTAAACAAAGAGGGAGAGAGAGAGAGAGAGAGGTCCCAGCTTACCATGTGTAGTGTGTCACCCGGACAGAGGAGGTGGAGCATGGCCTGGAGGTGGCCCTGTATGTCTGGCGGGACCGTGCCTGTCCGGCGGCCTCGTCCAAGTTGACATTCATTTTTAGGTAGTAGTACTCCGAACCCTGGAAATTAAATTATAAAATGCTAACTATAGAATGCATTTTATTGTATTTTGTCTAAAGAATTTATCATACATTATCACTTATCTATATTCAGTCATAAACAAATTATATAAAATTCTACTTCAATTTGACTTTTCAATTATATTTTTTCATTTACAGCAAAACAGAACATTAAATAATAGCATCTTACCTTTAACAGCAAAGTAATATTCACTCAAACTGAAAACAAAACAAAAAAATACATTAAAAAAAATTATACATTCAAGAAAATACATTGATGAAAACTGATTTTTTTTTAACAGTTGAAAATAAATTACTTGTATTAATGTTCCTTTACTCCTTGAACTATGTCCTTTAACAAGTAAATAATGCAATGCTCCTCTGAAGGCCTGAACAATGACGTGGCTTTAAAATTCTTACAGGGATTTATGGTGTTGTCGTACTGTAGTTCGTGAAATTATATGTACCGTATACTAAATTCAGTGAGCATACACACACACACAAAGTATACACACCCAGCAACGTCCACCTACACACACCCACCCACACATTCCTCACACACACACACACAAAAACACATTCCTCACCCATCTCTCTGCCTCACTCACATTCCTCACCCATCTCTCTGCCTCACACACATTCCTCACCCATCTCTCTGCCTCACTCACATTCCTCATCCATCTCTCTGCCTCACACACATTCCTCACCCATCTCTCTGCCTCACTCACATTCCTCATCCATCTCTCTGCCTCACACACATTCCTCACCCATCTCTCTGCCTCACTCACATTCCTCACCCATCTCTCTGCCTCACTCACATTCCTCACCCATCTCTCTGCCTCACTCACTCTGGGACGACAACATCACCTACCTTCTGTTCTTCTGCTCCTCTTCTTCTAAGGAATGAACTGAACTCCCATATTCCTGAAACAAAGAATTTACTTTGATGAGCACAGTATATTTATTATGTCTCTGGGATCACCTGAAGATTAAACCCCTCCCCCCCTCCTCAAAGGTTAATCATCCTAGTGGTACATGGTAGGGTTAGGTTAGGTTAGCCTGCATTAGAATAGGTTAGAATAGGTTAGATTAGATAAGGTTTTTTTTATTGTTAGGTTAGGGTACATTAGGTTAGCCTGCATTAGAATAGGTTAGATTAGATAAGGGTTTTTTATTTAGTTAGGTTAGGGTATATTAGGTTAGCCTGCATTAGAATAGGTTAGATTAGATAAGATTTTTTTTATTAAGTTTGGTTAGGGTACATTAGGTTAGGTTAGGTTAGGTTAGGTGAGCATTAGGGTGGATAGGTTACATTAAGTTACCTTAGGCTCGGTTAGGTTAGCACCAGGATAGTAAATCTTATAAACTGGAGTGGTAAATCTTCAGGTGATGCTTTCAATAATAACTTCTAAAATATCATGTCAGAATGCATCTAAATATTAGGGTAACACAATCATGAAAGCAGTACAGTGAGACCTCCATATAAAGAACATCTCTCTCTCTCTCTATTTAATCCGTTATATGGGGATCTCACAGCTATAAGACCCTCGATATAACAAACTTCCATATCTATAAAGTTCATAAGATAGGGGTTTCACAACTAACAGACCCTCGATATAAGAAACTTCCCCCTCCATATAGTCCATTAAATAGAGGTTCCACTGTATAAACGAACTGAAGTACGATACAGGAAGCTAACAGGAATAACATCCATACATGACCTCATTGTTTATATCAAACTACAATTAGATATAAGGCAATTAGTTTACCTGTGATAATGGTTTACACCTTTTGTGACACTTCACTTTTGGGTGTAGGAAACTGGATTTGAAATGAAGAGTGATTAATTTCTCATCTAACCTAACCTATCCAAACCTAACCTAACTTAACCTATCATAACCTAAACTATTAAAACTTATCCTATCTTACCTTACTCTATCCTATTCTATTCTATCCCATCCTAACATATTCTATCCTATCCTAACCTATTCTATCCCATCCTAACCTATTCTATCCTATCCTAACCTAACAACACCTAACACTACCCCTAACCATCCTCCAGGCAGCTGTAGTGTGTTGTTAAATCATCAGTTCCAATAAGCTAGAGGAGGGGGGCTAATCTTCAGGTGATCCCACGGACTCTGCCATATACACATCATACAATACTAAACAATATATAAACTAACTAATACTAAAAAGGGATTTTTTTTAGTTCTTAGTTGGTTAATGTTGTGTTGGTGCTTGTGGTTAGTTTCAATAGTCCTTTATTAATTAATTTTCTCCTCGTGCTCAATCAGTTTTGAATTATATGATTAAAACAAATATATCAATAATAATCCCTTTAAAATAATATAAGGTAATAAAATATATAGGCTATACTTAATCTATCCCGTTTAATTTTTCTTTGTTTAAAAATTAACAAAATATTCCACTAATTCACTATAATATAACCCAATAAATACAATCATTAAATTAAGAAATATTTTAAATTTCTTACAAATCTAAAAGTTAAAACACTTAAGAATTTCAGATTAATAAGTTATATATTTTTTCATTATCCTTTCCCGGGTTTGTTAAATAGAGACAAAGATCCACTCTACTTACCGTAATAAATAAACCTGCTATGAATACACAAGCACCACTCATCTATACCACACGAGACACCTTGATTATTCAGACATTTTGTGGTAAACTTGACGAATTTGTTGGTTAATGAAGAAATTTGCTGGAGGTTCCTTAGTTTGACTTACCGAGGATGGCGGTGAACTGCTCACACTGGGGGACCTCTGAACGGTCACTAACGCCATTATCTTCCTTAATGAAGTCTAAACCTCACCAAACACCCAATTTCTGGTCTTTTTAAATCATTGTGTCGTTAAGTAATCTAGGACAGAGTAGTTCTAAGCAGTGCCATATTTACAATAACAAATTCCAACAATATGACTCATTCGGGTATTAACTTTATTCTATCATATATCATTCATTTACATACCTATTTTTATTATAAATTTAGTTTGTCATTTTTTTTTATTTTTTAGACACGTTTACAAATATAAAAATTATTCTAAATAATTTTTGAATCGGTTTTTAAGATATTTTTTTATACGTGTGTGATTTTAGGTTTATAGACCGCAGGGTTATTCATAATGTAAAATATTTACCTCATAAGAATCTTCTTTCTTTGTCTAGCGTTTAATAATGAAAATATATAAATAAAAATATACCCAATCACATATATTATACACTAACTATCACAATATAAAAACTAGTTAGCTCATTACATACATCAGTACTGGTGGCTGTCACGAGTGATTCATGGGACTCAATGGTTATTCATGTAAAAAAAAAAAAAAACTCGAACATTCACATTCGTTAATTTACTACATAGATAAAAAAAATCAAATACATCCTAATGATTAATTAAATACATAAATTGTCAATAAACATTTTACTAGTCATTAAAACAGTCAGAATGTTGTATTTCAGGTGTATAATAATTAAGGTGCGGTTGGAGATGATTATAGGGTATATAAATATCTTCTCCAACAATTATAAAACATAATTCGTTGAATAATTTTGCAAAGATAGATGACAATAGACTTAGGTTAAACATACAATCACAAAATATAACTAAATATGACACCAAACAACTAAATATGGGTAAAATATATATCCTACAATTATATTGACAAAAATATGCAAATTGATGAATTTAGAATATATTACAGATTTTCTCATTGGTAAAGGAAGCGTTATTTCCTTGATTTCATTTCCATTTGATGTTTAGTCCAATAATTCTCTCGGTACAGTCTATCATTACTGACTTTTTTATTCCACCTTTACCTTTAGTATCACCACCTATCCTCACTACATGGTATACTGTAAATACAACACACTGTATACTGACCCTTTGATTACACAAGAGGGCAGGATGGAAGGCACTATATTCACCTGATTTCATTTCCCAATTTGTCAAGTCAGGCACCCAATAACAGCTGGATTCACTGGAGGGGTGACCTGAATGTGGACTAGAGTAGTAATCATAACCAAGACCTTTTACATGCAAATAAATTTACCTAAACTGTATTGTATAAATTAAAGAGAAAAATATTACATCACCAGAGGATAAAAAATACAAAACTATAGAAGCGTTTTTATTTACAAGAAAATAAGAACATATAAACAATGAAATATCTTATAGCTTAATGTATCGTCCTTCTCAGAAATAGGTCAGATGAAAGGTATAGCGTCTTTCACTTCCTCACCGAGTTTCCCCACCATTTCCTCTAGACCTCCCATGACGTCCACCATGATATCACAGTCATCAGAGCACCCCATAGTTACCATTTACCTGAATTCGATTTTATGTTATTAACAAGTCTTATTAGCCATGAACTCTAACCTGTGGCTAAATAGTATTGGAGACAATATTTTCCTGGCTTGTGGTTTTTAAGTAACATTCTCTCTCATTAGGAAGCTTGAGCATATACAACCTTGTCTGTTGTCACGAATCAAAGCTCTGCCTCTTCTCCTGCTGCTCCACTAACCCCGAGATTCAGATCCGTGAACCCGAAGCCGTAGACACTATTGCATTATTCTGTCTGCAGATGCTTTGGATTCACAAGTCTGAATCTAAAGGCTCATGAAGCAATAGCAGAAGTGACAGGACTAAAATTTGTGACTGTAAATAACACACATTTAAAAATATCATATACAGGTACAGTACTCTGAATATTTTGAGTATACTGGATAGTTTATTATTTGTTTTAGTACTATAATTACTTGCAAAAATACACATTTCTTCAGTACTTATTCCATCTATTACCAGTTTCCTATCCAGTGTTATTTGGAATGTAATTTGGATGTTTTACTCAACTGATATCCAAATGGTTTTTAAGTCATCATTATCCATTACCAGTGTCCAACCATCAATTCTATTCCTGACTTTAAAAGCACATAAACACAATTTCCTATAACCTTGAGAAGTGTCCCATAAAAAGGAGTGATGCTCTCTTAGTCTTTCTCATCAACAAAGAAATTTTCCATCTCTTCTCAGTAACTCGTATCTGAACTCTTCCCAGATGGACTTGCTAACCTTGTTTCCCAAATGGTCAACATATCAAACAGTGACAAAATCAGGGTATGAAAACCTATTATTTGTCAAGGGTCTTCCTATTATACCGTATTATCTTATATTAGTCATGAATATTTAAAACAACTTTGAAATTTCCGTTTTTAACCCGTAATCGGTGACTATGGAATTCCACTTCCCCATATGAGCAAAACTAAAATGCAAGAAACATGAAACTTCTACAGATGATGGCTGCCATTCTTAGTTAGCTTCCACCAATGTCACCATCACTACAGCTATGGTAACTTCCACTGATAATGAACACATTCCCTACGGCTAACTTCCACTGATGATGACCACCGTCCCTACAGCTAACTTCCACTGATGACTGCCATCCCTACAGCTAACATCTACTAATGATGACAACAATCGAAGTGTTAAATAATTTGGTATTCTGCTCTCCATTTATCCTTAACCATCTCATCCGTCACAAAACATAACAGTCTTCACATGGAATACTTCTACCATACCTATAAAGATATCCCAGTCCTCATATCTAAAACAGTGCATCAATAGTCCATTTCTACCAAGTTACTCCCCTTCACCACCAAGCCTAATAATTGGTAGAGTCACTCAAAAAACTATCTTCACAAACAATTAAGTAAGACAATATGACACAAGGGATGAAGGATTTTGACAGCCTTACAGAGACGACAGGAGTCACAGTGTTCATTCTGAAATTCAACGACCACTTCCCACCCCAGTAAAGATAGTTTTTCGAGTGACTGTATATCATTACGGCTGGACAGTCACCACGTAAACAATGTATGAGAATAAATCCACCAATCGCAGACGAACTGAGGGATTCTTCTCATCTTTGGTAACGTCTTTCGTATATGGTATGAGCACTACTTTCACAGCCAATGCTTCAGTGAAGTTTATTTTATTACAGTGAAACCTCTATTTAACGGACTACATGGATAGAAAAGCCCGTTATAATGAGGGTCCGTTCGATGTGAACCCCCATCTAACAAACTATAGAGATGGAAGTCCATGATATCAGGGGCCCATTAGATATGAAACCCCCATCTAACGGATATGGAGAAAAAAGTCCGTTATATATAAGTTACATTGTATGCCACTCCTATATAAGGCCAGGATACCTCCACACTATTTCCTGTTGGTCACAAGACACTGCAGATTGTACGAATTCAATAAAGTATTTCCTTTTGAGTTAAACCTACAAGAATACCGAGGAGAAAACAATAACACATGAACACCTTATCTAAAAATTTACTTATGTGATTCTAATGTGTAAACGACTTTTGGTTTTGTTTTGTTTTTGTAAATTTTAATAAGTGTAAATGTAGCAACTTGCGTGCAGTACAGTGTGTAAATTTCTCTTCAAAACACTAATGACAATATCATCAAGGGATAAGAACTCACCACCCACCTCACTAACCACTTATAGAGGCTTTGTGAATAGTGAAATACAATGGTCCATTCCCTTAGAGTTTACGATTAATTTTTCAAACACTAATCTAACAAATTCAATTATTATCAAGCTCTACTAGAGTGGCTAAATTAATATTAATTCATTAGTTAAATTTTGTTAATAGTCAGTTAGCTATAGAATTCAATTGTCTTTTAACTTGAGTTGACATTTTTACTGCTCTTCAAGATAGACTTATTACCACCATAATTATCCAAGTTACCGCTTTGATGAATCTAATTACCCCATACTTTTCTTAACTGCTTTGACTAGACTAATTACCCCATAATTACTGTATCCCTCTTTACTGCTTTAACAAGAGTAATTACCCCATAATTATCCCTCTTTACTGCTTTAACAAGAGTAATTACCCCATAATTATCCCTCTTTACTGCTTTGATAAGACTAATCACCCCATACTTTTCTTAACTGCTTTGACAAGACTAATTACTGCATACTTATTACTGCTTTGACTAATTCTCCCTTAACTATTAATCATATTTATTGCTTTAGCGGAATATATATAGGTAATCATGTACTGTATATTCCCTGAGGATATTTTTAATTACCTTTTGTAACTCGTTTTTTTTAGTAATTACGTATAATATATCTTTCAGGGGAAAACGTGGACCCAATAGCTTACATCTCTGGGGAATTCATTTGGTATTTCTTTATATACATGAAACCTCAATTTAACGGATTACATGAAGAGGAAAGTCCATTATATCGAGGGTCCGTTAGATGCGAAACTTCTATTTAACGGACTAGAGAGAGAAAAGTCCATTATGTCGAGGGTCCGTTAGATATGAAACCCCCCATCTAACAAACTGTATGGAGATAGAAGTCCGTTATATAGAGGTTTCACTGCATATCAACGTGTAAAGTATATCTGGGGTTTTGGGGTTCCACAGGTGTCAAACTTAGCATAGTGGGGTGAGTTGGTTCCCCTGAAATGATTCCAATGGGGGTAACAATAATAAGGGGAGTTGTTTACACTTGCGGGGGTATGAATGCAAGTCATTTTCTCGCCAGTGTGTCAGTACAGTATTGATCTCTGGGTTGTGAGGGAGGGGACTAAGGGACCCCAGAGAAGTGCCAGTCATCCCAAACACTTAACTCTGGGTCTTGTGAGGGAGGGAACTAATGAACCCCAGAGAACTGCCAGTCATCCCGAACACTTAACTCTGGGTCTTGTGAGGGAGGGAACTAATGAACCCCAGAGACCTGCCAGTCATCCTGAACATTGAACTCTGGGTCTTGTGAGGGAGGGAACTAATGAACCCCAGAGACCTGCCAGTCATCCTGAACATTGAACTCTGGGTCTTGTGAGGGAGGGAACTAATGAACCCCAGAGACCTGCCAGTCATCCTGAACATATCACACAGCAATAAAACTTCGACTGGAATATAAAACATTAATAACAACAACAACAACAAAGAGAATAACAACGGTACTGGTAATGTTGTAACGACTTAATGCCTTGTAATGGAAGTAAACAATTAGGGCTATAAACCAATGACGAGGTCAATAAGGACATATGCGAGTAATTGGTACAGATCAACCACCGACTAAAACTGTACCTGTAATGATTAGACAATTCCCCATTTAAACCAAGATTGCTAAGCACTTGTAAGGTTCACCTGGAATGAAGAAAGAGACGACAAGAATTACGTGTGTGTGTGTGTGTGTGTGTGTGTGTGTTGCATTTTGTGACTGTGGAAACTACTGGGTGTATTGGAAAAATGTGTACACGCTGACTTATAGATTTCCGTGGTGATTGCGTTAATGTTTGTATTCCAACAACAACATTGTCCACATGCACCAACAAGTAAGGATAATGTTGGTCATAGTACAAGACTTCAGACCATCTCTATGAAAATCTGTAAGGATGTGCATATACGATTTTCCAAGACATAGTGTATTTAACCAATAATATTTTTTTTCCTCTTTATCACAAATCCATACAGTACAGTATTTACTACTGGTAATATTTCTAGAGCTTTGTTTGAGATATATATTCATTCCCCCAAAAGCATTAGATTAAAAATACGTCTAGTTACAATTATCATTAAAAGGCGGTACACTTATGAAAGTCCTGTCGCCTCTCCCTCTGAACCACGAACCCCAAGATTCAGACTCGTGAATCCGAAGCATTTATGGACAGAATGATGCAACGGTGTCTATTGCTTTGGGTTCACGAATCTGAAACTTGAAGCGTTTACATTATCTCTTCATGCCATGGCTTTACCGGATACCACAGGTATTATCTGTTAATTATACAACATAAACGGGCAAGATTTTTTTTTTTTTATTATTATCTCAGAATTTTTTGTCGCGAATTGACACTAAATGAGTTGGAATTACTTAGTCATTATCTATTTGTACTTTCGTCGCTGTCCCCGATGCTTCCTCTCTCCATCAACTCCAGAATTTCTTTGATGTAACATTCTTCCTCCTGCAACGAGAGACATCGATAAACTACACCTACCAATAACAGGCAAATAACAAGTACTACACCAATAGATCAATTAGCTTCTGTATGTTACCGTGTTAAGGAATAATCTCTAGAATAATCTGGATGGGTTACAATAAGGATAACTCTCTAGAATAATTATATCTTGTACCTTCCATAACTATCATTTACAACCAGTTGAGAAATCTCCAGCTGTGTTTAACTAAAGAATTAAAAACAAATTATTCTTGTAATCATAAGGTGAGACAATTCCTCTCTCTCTCTCTCTCTCTCTCTCATTCTTTCTATATATCTCTCTCTCTATCTCTTTATTCAGTATTTTGTTCTCCCCATTTCTAGCCTTTATATTAACTATACATAATTTCCACACATAAGAGCTTATACTTAAAGAGACACTGAGATGCTCACTAACACTCAGCAACACCTTACCTGCGTTTCCTCCTTTTCTTTGATGTCGTCGAGCCGAGACGTCAGAATCTGGGAGACGTTCAGCTCAGGTCGTAAGCACTCGGCAAGGGCAGGGGGGTAAGTCAGTGCCAAGGTTCGTAGCGCATCCGTGCAGTGTTCTCGAGAGATATTGTCAGTCTTTTCGCTGCCCAGTACAGTTAATAGTTGTTCGACAAAGCCCATGGATACCGCTGTGGCTGAAAGCAATTTTACAATGATATCTGCCATTTCTAAAGCTAACTTTCACTGATGACGGCCACCGTCCCTACAGCTAACTTCCACTGATGACGGCCACCGTCCCTACAGCTAACTTCCACTGATGACGGCCACCGTCCCTACAGCTAACTTCCACTGATGACGGCCATCGTCCCTACAGCTAACTTCCACTGATGACGGCCACTGTCCCTACAGCTAACTTCCACTGATGACGGCCACCGTCCCTACAGCTAACTTCCATTGATGACGGCCACCGTCCCTACAGCTAACTTCCACTGATGATGGCCACCGTCCCTACAGCTAACTTCCATTGATGACGGCCACCGTCCCTACAGCTAACTTCCACTGATGATGGCCACCGTCCCTACAGCTAACTTCCATTGACAATGGCCGATGTTTAAGGATTAAAGGCTACTTGGATTACATTAAATAGTAGTTAGGGAAATCCTATATATATTTCCTTCACAATCCCTTAACCATTCTAAAAAGAACAAACTTACAAAGTAATAATAATAATAATAATAATAATAATAATAACAATAATAACAACAACAATAATAATAATAACAATAATAATAATAACAACAATAATAATAACAATAATAACAATAATAATAATAACAATAATAATAATAATGATAACTATAACAATAATAATAATAATAACAATAACAATAATAATAATAATAACAACAATAATAATAACAATAATAATAATAATAACAATAATAATAATAATAATAACAATAATAATAATAACAATAATCATAACAATCAAAACTTACCCCTGTTTGAATCTTTCTTTTTCACAAGTTTGGTTAGAAGAAACGCAGACTTTATAACCAACTTCTCCACCCCAGACTGCATCGCTCTCATCAGGTAAGACAGACCATCGGCGTCAAGGAATTCCGCCTCACCTTTTGGACAATCACGAACAACACCTGCCGGGGATATTTTTTAACATAATAACATAGAGACAAGTTATATCTAGGTATATAATCTTGAAGGTTTTCTCTCTCAGATGGCATTATGTTAAAGTCATTCACGCTGCACTTACACCTGGTACAGTGGATGGTGTGTTTTGTGAGGTGTGGCAACCCTGTAGGAATGTTTATCTAGTATCCTCAGTCTGGTTGTTATTTTGACTCGTATAGTACAGGTTATATCCATGTCTTTCATTCTATAACACACATGAACACATACATACATACATACATACATACATACATACATACATACATACATACATACATACACTCTCTCTCTCTCTCTCTAACAGTGCTAGCTAGAGGTAAAATCCCAATCAAATCAACTTACATGAAATAGCATACAGCGCCTTGACTCTTGCCTGTGTGTCTTCATCAGTGTCTAACATGAGCAACAACACTGGCATGATATCAAGTGCCAGCATATTTTCCTGACAGTATAAGTAATTCTGACATATATCTCCGATTAAAGTGGCGGCACCGATCCGAAGAGACGTGTGAGGAGAGTTCAGGCATTGCACCAGGATGGGGTACCCGCCCATTTTGTGAAGATCTGGGGAAACAGAAAATAAATAAATCGCTGAGTTAATCTCTACCCGACGGATTATATGGCGGGAGAAGTCCGTTATATGGAGGTTTCACTGTACTTGACCCTGAATGACCTTATGAGAGAGAATGGATACAAAAAGAGCGACTAAGAGGAGAAACATTAGAGAAATTATGGCAAAGAGACGCAAGACACAGATAAAGATGAGGGAAAAATTAATAATCGAGGAAAATAAGATAATCCCTAAAGAGGGTTTAAGAATCTAGTGGATATTCTACATTTGCTACATATAGGGATTACTCTTGTCCATAACATATCTGAGATTACCAAAGGTTAACGCTCAATAAATATCTGTCACAGTATTGTCTACCCATGGCACAGTTAAAGTCGTTATAGGTTAACAATCGACTCAATATCAGTATCACCTACCCATGGCATAGTTAAGGTCGTCAGAGGTTAACAATCATTACAATATCAGTATCACTTGACCACTTACCCACGACACAATTAAGGTATCACTTACCCATGGCATAATTAAGGTCATCAACATATTCCTCGAGGATCGCCATGGCTTCCTTCTGCTTCGATATGTCTTCACCGGGCATCGTTATTGACTCGCTGTACAGGCTCTTTACGGCCTTGGCCATCTCCTTCACCCCATCTACGGCCATTGACGTCAACGCCTCCTCTAGAAATGCTCGGCGCTGGGAGATTGAAACGTGGAATAAATTACTACTGATAACTACTGTAATATCAAGAGTTCAAGAGTATGTATTTTTCAAGGCACAATTTGATACAGTTACCTACTATAAACTACCCTTATCTATACTATTACCCAGCATAAACTACCCCAACTAAAACATTGTTGGTAATACTATATCTAACCTAACCTAACCATCATCTATATTATTACCTGGCATAAACCACATCTGAAACTCTCTTGGTAATACTATATCTATACCTAACCAAACCTAACCTAACCACCTGAAACTTTCTCAATAATACTATAGCTCACCTCTGGATCCATAGTCTGTAGCTGCGAGGGTCCGGTTGTATCCTCCCGAGCGGTAATTTCCGTACAAAAGTTAAGTAGCCCCTGTAGGTTCCGAGGCTGTCTTGGTTCTTCATTTTCCTGCCTGTCGGACATTTTGACGGGGATATATACGCACCACGGTACCTAGAACAATGTATGGAGATTCTATATTAAGTCTTGTTTAGAACATTAATACTCTACAGGTAATTGTGAAAGTCCATTCACCTTTTCCCCTGAACCACAAACCCCAAAATTCAGAAATCGTAAACACGCTAACTCGGAAAAAATAAGCAATAGTATTTACTTTAACGTATTTTCTGTATTACTTAGAAAAAAATTTGGATTACTTGAAGAATTTCCGTCTCAGTTTATTTCACCTGAAAATTAAACACTTTAACAGTATTTAAGTGAGGTGAGGTTAGGTTAAGATAGGCTAGATTAGATTACGAAAAGTAAAGTAAGGTAGGGTTATAATATGCTGGTATGCAAGGTAAGGTTAGGTTAGGCAAGGCTAGGTTAGGCAAGGCTAGATTAGGCAAGGCTAGTTAATCTTCAGGTGAAATAAGCTGGGGTGGCGATTCTTCAGGTGACCCCCTAAAAAACGAATTTAACCTTACATAAACAGCAAATAGGCCCAAACCTCCACACCTTCAGGAAATTAACCACATCATTTACCAAACTGACTGACTTATAGCAGAGACACACATGCTCAGTGGTTCAGCTACAGATATACAATAATACATTTCAATTCTATAAAATTAACTAACCAAAACCACTAAAGCTATGTGTTACAAGACATTTCATAAATAAATTAAAAAAATCATATCACATACACGTTATGACATCAAATTTGCATACCACAAAAAATAAAATAAAATAAATAAATGTGTAAATCGCAATCAAATCGTAATTATTTATCAATGTTAATAAATACATATGTAACTATTAAACTAGTCCAAATATTGTTAGGGGAAATAGATATATACATAAAGATATACATAGATACCAGTATATACAGTCACAGGCTCCTAACCCAGTAAACTCAACCAGTCAAGTAAATAATGTATATAAACGTATAAAAATAAATAAAATAAATAATCCCTTACTTACTCAATTATTAATGCCAATATTTCTACAAGTTAAGTAAATTCTTCTTTTTCTCAGTACTGTATGTCTTAAATTCCTTATTATATTCGACTCAAATAAGACCTCTGCCTTCTCCCTGTCACTTTATACCACAACTAACCATTCCCTTTAACTCTACCACAATATAAAGCCATTAAAGAGACTATTCTAGCAACTTCTAGAATATAGTAGAGAAAATACATGAATTATCTAGAATACTCGGCTGGGTATTTTCCCCTATTACAAAGTCATTTTTTATGTTTAATCTTTATCTTAGTTTATCTTTATCTTAGACATGTTATTATCTAAATTAAACTAATATATTTGACTTATTTATATTACCTTATTTAGACAGGAATCTATCCCGCGTGAGGGCACTAGTGAGGGCAGCCGCGTTCACCAATATAATCTTAATTCAGTATTATTAATGATATTTTCCCAATAGAGGAGGTTTTATTAAATTATTACTCGTATTATATGTAATTAATATATTAGTATCAAATGATTTTAATTATATATTTAATTATAAGTGTAGAGTTCATAATTATTTACATCTAAATAAATATGGTATCTGAATCCGGACTCAGATACCCGAATCCATTTGCTCATTTGCATATCGGAGTCCTTAATTTCCTTATTTATCACTTCCTAATGCAAAATTCCTTATGTATTTTGAGAGAAAACAACTTTATAGATTAAGTGGTTTGTGTGTAGGTCTCTCTCCCTCAATTTAAATCTCTCTAACTGGATCAATGGAGTTACAAATTATTTACCTTATTTTATGGAATATTCTCCATTATTTTACCGAGATTCAATCCATATATCAAGGAATCAATACAATGATGATACAGTTCCCCAAAGATATATATTATTTCGAATCTTTAACCATTTTTTAAGGTCAAAGGTCACCGGCTGAAATAAACATGACCCTTTATTTAGGGTTCATGCCCCAGGTGGTCGTATGGGGCACAATAATCCCTAAATACAACTCAATTAATGAGATTTTATTGGCACCTTAATGATTAGCTGTAGTATGGGTGGATTAGCTGTTATGTCTTGATGGATCAGTTGTTATTCATTTGTATCTGAGGCATTTAATAGTGTTCATGTTACTATTAAAATTTGTCTATTATTATTATTTTTTTTTTTAATGTTTTTTTTTGAGGGTTTAATATTAACAACAATAAGTTCATTTTATTTTCTTGTATGAAGCTATTGGTAAATTTCTACTTGTAATTATATAGACAGAAATATTAGGTTATATTTTGTCTCTGTTAATGTCAGTCTGATTGTAGTGTTTTTTAAAAGATCTAATCATAATCTTCATATAATTATCAATAATTAGCTAATATATATATAAAAGTGAAGGAAAACAAATTAATCGTTTTCTGTACATTCATTACAACAAAGAAGAATGTGAATTACTGGTATATAAATTAGGTCTTCTCTCAGAAAATAATACAGTCTAGAATACAGTACCTTTTTTTTCATATTACATAGGGGGTAGCACTCAGCTTTGGACTTTGCCAGTGGTAAAAAAGTGTCACATCTCCATTCGGTTAGTTACTAGTTAGTGACACTTGAGAATGGACCAGTCCACAAATTCTTACAATAAATTTAATGCACATAGAATGAGGAACAATACTCGTATATATGGATAATAAGAGTTGTAACGTTTGTTTGGGAACTAAATAAAAAGTAACAACAAAAAACGAACATTAACAAAAGCAAAAAATTATTTAATTTACCATGTAGTGATAACCTTACACCATATATCAGGTCACAGGAGGGGCAGCCCCATAAGGTAATACGGTAATCTCATTACAGAAAACTCCGTAATGATAATGCCATACTGAGAACTACCCAATAATGTAAACTGGCTTTTTTGCTCTGTATTTAGCATATCTAAGAAACCTGAATCACACAATTTGTTACATTCCTTCCAACTAAATCCAATGCTTTTAAATTTTCAAGAAAATCTTTGTAATACTGAAGAATTATGCTTGATAGCTGAATATAATAAATTCAAATGACTGGTGCCCATACAAGTCAAAACTTAGACAAATATATCTCTCAGTAAGCAATAAAAATGGCAGAAATGTGGCAAAAAATGTTTCCTATAACTTACAAGCAAAACCAATGTACTGTGGCTCCCTGAATACTTGACTCTCCCTGAAGCAACCATTCAACTTCTGAAGGACAACGAGACTAAATTACCGAGACACTACCTTAACCAAACCATCCATGTATGGGGTCTTTTCCCTTCCCAGTGGTCTCTCTATGACAAGTGAAAATTTTTTACTTCCGAGGGAAGTTCAATAAGTTCATTTAACCCCTTCACTAAGGGGTCGCCACTTTTAATACTTCCTTCAGCTCAGAGGGCACCCGTACATAAGGGGTTAAGACATGACAATTAGAAAGAACACCCCGGCTGCTACTCAAAATAAACATACACAACACAACAAAAGAAACGTATATACATCAAAAAGGAGAAGAAAATGATAAACGTTGAATTTCTCCGTTTAGACAACATTCTCAAAATATACCAATTTGTTCGTCGACCAACACAAGAAATTTATTCACTTGTTTGTACAGCACAGTAGCAAAATGCAGATGACCCAGAAGAGTTAAGTTCTAATTTAAATTTCCCATTTTTTGTAATATCTGCATCATGATATTTACCATTACTTTAGAACCAATGCAAAAAAAATCCACTTTCTTTGAGTTTTGCTTCAAATATATAAGATTTTTAAGGGAGAAAAGAAAGTCCAAAATATGAAAGAATCCATCAATTAATTTTTAGTACATTCTGAAATATTGGTGGTAAAACAGGAGCACCAGTGAGATTCATAAGATTTTTTTTTTTAATCCATCAACTCGGAATAAAAACACACACAACCCGAATGCTTTATGACAAGTTACTGATCACAAAGTCGATTGATTCATTCTTCTATTTTCAAGTATTTAATGTACGTTATATAAATATCTCTCTGTTGTAATCCTATATCTAACAATTGAATCCTTCTTTTAGACAGTTTAATCCTCTCCATCCTATCTTCACACCAAAAGTTATAATCCTTCACCAATCTTTCCTTTATTGTGCATAACAGATGTATACAAATGGAAGTAATGGAACAAAATAATGAGATAATAACATATGGCTCTTGAAATATTCCAACATAAAATAATTATAGTCTTTGTCCTCTATGATCCGAGATGACTGGCTGGCTGGGGTAATGAACTTGGGCAGGGAATTATATAGAATGCTGAAGCTCCTGTCAACACAACCACCTTAGCTAAGTCAGTGAGCCATGTAACTCGAGTCTCAATGAATAAGCCAAGAAGACTGTCAAAAATTCAGTAACCCAAATTGATGAGGACAGACAAACAAACTTCAATCCTGGTCAGAAATATAACACCAGAATAACTTATTAAAGTGAACTAGTCTCTACAACACTGGAACTGACAATCCAATTAAAAGATTCTAGGATACTTATAGGCTGTAATCTCTTGGCAGTACGAGGCCTACAGTATACAACGTTCCCCTGAGATCTAACAATACTCTCAGTACTCCAACCCAAGAGCAAAAAAAAAAAAAATTACATCTGTTTTGGCCATTGTGGTTTGGGAAGACTCGATAACAGATCCACCTCTTTCCTTTCAATTGTCATAAGTTATCGGTAAACACACAAGTTAAATTATTAACCGAGGGTCTCGTGAAGCACAAAAAATCTTTAAAAATCAACTCCAGCTTTAAATTAAACTACTGTATTACATCAGAAGAAAAAATCTGGGAGAGGGCAAAATTATGCTAACTCAAAATGCCTGAAGCAATTGTTTTTATTTATTACAGATTAAACATATTAAAAAACGGAAAAAACATTTGTACAGTAAACCCCTGATTCAACGAGAGTTCCATTTTACATGGAAATTCTCAGCCCTACTCTTGCATTAAATCTGGAGTCTACTATACGTACACTCACTGACCTGCTGAAACCAATACATGTACAATATTGATGCACACTGAACTTCTTCATCAAGAACACTCAGAGAGAAAAGGTACAAACCATCCTCTAAACTACACCATGAGATACAGACAGACTCCAGGTACAAGAGAAGCAATGAAACTGTCAAAAACAGATTCTTGAGCAGATACACACACACACACATGATCTGCCCTCAGTGACTGGTACTGCTGGAAGGAAGATTAAGCTGAACATTTCACTGATTTCCTGCACGCACACACACACACACCAATGAATGGTATAAAAAAGCTGCACATTCATTTTCGATTTTCATTGCTCCCAAATGGAATATTTTCCAATCTCAACTTATATAGGCATAATAAGAACCGAGAGGAACTTACGACTGAATCATTATCAGAGAAACTGGTTTTATGATATATATATAAAGTATTGGGTTTAAACCACATATATTAAGTCAATCCTAGTAGAATTTTCCTTCTTTTGGTAATTTACTCATTTATGCAAACGACTACATGACAAATTATTAAAACAAAAATACACTTGATGCCGTCTGTAAGCTCTTTATGGAACGTAATTTCAGGCTGTTATACAAAACAAATTTCTTTGGTAAGGAAATAATAAATATATACAAACAAAAAGAATCTAAAATCAAATATAATTACAAAATCCAGAAAAAACACATATCACACAGTGCCCGTCGGCCTAAACTATATATGTATATAAGTTTAACTATATGAAAATTCTTAATTCTGATATACTGTATATCTATAAAGCAAAATTATAACATGAAAAATCAAACTCGATACATTATCAAAGTCATCTAGAAATAGAAAAAATTGTCAAAGACCATTAAGAAAAAAAAAGATATCAATGGCAAATAATTTGACTCCTCTCAGAGATCTTCCTCGTTACGTCTCCGATAATTTCTAAGGTTGCAGGTAGACACGCGCTTTTTGAACACTAAGGACTGTTCCCCACTCGAGTTTGAGTTTTCAGTTCCATTAATGCTAATGCTACCCCCAATTTCATTTCCAGTTCTATTTTCATCTTCACTTTTTTCTGTACTAGAAGGAAGAACTATAATGCCACTGTCTGGTGTGCTGACGGACGCTGCGCCGTTAGTAGCTTGATTTGACCCGTTCTGCGTTATTTTTTTGTTAAGGGTTGACGGAGGAGCGACGTCCAAGCCACCTGGAAGATCTAGACCGGAAACGAGCGAGCCGTGATCGGCGTCAAATAGGAGAGAGCCGTTATCGTCAGTCGAGATGCTGCTGATGGGGACCGCATCGCTCACAGCACTACTGATGTTTAGCTCATTACCAATGTCATTGATACCGTTACTATCACTGAAACTCTTTTCTGATAAAGTGGCGTCATTTAGGATGTCAGGGATACAATTAGATCTGTTGCTCGTGCCTTCACTGTTCAGATTCTTCCCCGGATCTTGCGTCGTCACATCGATTATAGATCTTTCTACATCTGAATCACTAGAGTTAGAATCAACTATTTCTGATATAACATGTCCATTTTTCCTCTCTGGCGACTCTTCTTCATCACTATCACTGTTACTTAAATTGGTTCGTTTTCGTTTGGAAGGTAAGAGGCCGTCGTCAGTACTGGAATCACTGTCCGAGGACCAGATGAGAGGTTTCCCCTTCTCAACGCCACCATTACTTTCTCTATACTGTTGCTCCACAGTCTGAGCCTCCTCTTCCGTATCACTACCATTACCCTCGTCCTGTTCGTCGGAGTCCGGTTCGGAATCCGGCTCGGTATTTTGAACTACCATGATCGTGTACGGGGCCATGTATCTCGTGCGGTACGTTCTTCGTCTCGCCGATCCGGCAGTGTCCTCCAGGGCGCTCGGCAGACCGGATAATTCACCCCGGACTTGATCTTCAATAGGATTTTGGCCTTCTGGGCGATACAAATATCTGGAAAATAAAAAACACATTAGCGACGTCACGTACCCCCTCTCGGCACGAACACGGTGTTTAGTCACATTTCTGAAAAGCAAGAACAAACCTTTTTTTACTTATTCTTACAAGCTTGTTTCCACTACATTAACCGAGTAACTGGAATCAAGAGCAATTACAGATACTCCTTGTACTCACTGCTCCAACAGATATGCTCTGCTATGGTAAAAAGGGACTATGAGACACTACTAGGGATACATTGAAGAATATGTAACCAGTATAATATATATCTGAAGAGACTCAACAACGGTGAAAAAAGAGGGAAAAAAAAAAAAAAAGTTTCGCCTTCCGTAGTCAATCCCACAGACAAGAAGCGGAGAAGACCAGACAAGACTTCTCAGAAAATAATAAAAATAATATACACACAAGCATGAAATACTGTATCACATCATTGAGTTTTGAGGTATTGAAGGTCAGTAAAATATTGATGAGTCATATACTTTCTTATTTATGCAAGTTAGGTGAAAAAAATAGGTTAAGGAAAAGAGATCATTTGGTAATTAAAAATATCATCTAAAATAGACCTCCCCCTTAAAATTCAATCTGAGAAAACCTTACATTCCTTATCGTAAACGGGGCTAGCATTATACGAACCTCCTTCTGCTCGTGGTAAAGGAACGGAGGAAGTGTTGAGCTTTCTTGCGGTGTCTCCTGAGGTGTTTGCGTTTCCTTCTGGCACGCTTGGCGATCCTAAGTTTGGCTCTCTTCTTGGCGATGAGACGCATGATCCACTCGCTGCCTCCAGATACCTGTAATTTGCATGATTTATCTCTATTATTTCATGTAGGCGCACACACACACACACTTTTAACACACACACACACTACACCCTAACACATACACTAAAATCTCTAACACACACACATGCACAAACACCTCTAACACAGACACACACACACACACTAACAACACAAACACAACACATACACCCAAACAGACAAGTCCCCCGTAATTCATAATCTCTGAAGCTTTAAGCATAGTTTCTCCATAGTAAAGAATATAAGATACTGTACAATAGTCTCAGATATCACCACCTCAGAGAAAACACTTAAACAACTGAATGAAACAACTTTGAGAAAATTAATACCACATTCAACTCTTCAATGAAGAATAAGCCACAAAATACCATCGAATAATTTCACTCTTATTATGTTTCACAGTTGTGGGAGTCATCTATTGCAAACTGAGACACATTATTGGTTATTTTATCGCTGTAGAATAAACACGGGCTAGAAACTTGACTGAGGGAATGAAACACTAGCAATTTATTAGCCATTTTACCGCTGTAGAAGAAACACGAGATATGAAACTTGATCGAGTGAATGAAAGAGAAGATTTTTTTTTACCAAGACCTTCAATTAATAACTAAAAACAACCGTGATCGTGACCCACTTTGTCCCCTTCGTCATCGTCGTCATCATCGTCCTCATCTTCATCATTTTTCGGCGGATCATTGCGCGTCTGTCTTCTCCTCAGCAGCTGATTGGACCTCTGTCTAGTCTGTCGCTGTTCGTCGGAGCTGTCTTGTCCCTGGCCGCCGTTGGGCTCTAGAGACACAGTTCAACATTATGGAAAATCAAGTTATATTATACTATAGAAATAACAAAGAATAAATAGTTAATCAGTTAGCTAAAGTTATCTCGTAAAAATAACACTGAAAATACTAAAAGGATCTTAATATTGTATACAAAAAAATTTAATCTGGATTCATATATAACCCAGTGACTTAACTTTTTTGGGGTTGTTAGAATAATAATTTAGATAATTGTCAAAGTCCATATACTATATATAAATTCTCGATAATCCTTTCATATGCATACTAAGGATATTGGGAGCATTCATCTCTTCACCTCTCTAAGAATTTCAGAAAACTCATTGACTATATACGTTTTGAGATATGGCATTTCCTAATGCTACTACTATTACTACTGTTGCTATTACTACTACTAATATTACTATGAAAACTGATTCTTAGTTTTCTTGGAACTTAATCGCAAAAAAAACTTAAACTGAACAAAGATTTTAGTATGTACCTACAAATATAATACAAGTAAAAACAACTGCCTTTTCCAAATAAGAAGAAAAACATGTATTAAAAAAAAAACCCTTACCATCATCATCAGAATCATTATCATCGGACTGTGATGTAACGACAGAGAGGGACGACTGCGTTGTTGTGGTCTCTGTGCCGTCGTCATCGTGCCCTGAGAGTTGTGGATCGTTGTCGATATCATCAGAGAGATCCGTGTTGGAGGTCCAGCCTTCCACCTCTCTCTGAACCAGGGAGTCGAAGAAGGCCATCATGCGTGGGTCCTCGTCCGTGCTGCCGTGGCTGTAGTCGTGATTCACATCCTGTAGGGTGAGGAAAAACTTTGATCACAAACACACGTACCTGGCCAACTGCATATGATGGCCTCATGGACAAATTACAACAAGTTTTTCCTAATACACGATGGCCAGAATCACACCAAACACTGACCTTTCTCTCACTGGCTGTCAATCAACCCACATACAGATAACAAACACAATTATCTAGATTACTGCACACAATAGCCTCCCTTCCTAATGGGCAAATTACAACAAGCCTTTCCTAATACCCCAAAATAAAGACCTTCCCAAGACATTACCCCCAAAGACCCCAAAATAAAGAACCTTTCTACTCCAAACATTCCATGACATTACCCCAAAATAAAGACCTTCCAAAGACATACCCCAAAATAAAGACCTTCCCAAGACATTACCCCAAAGACCCCCCAAAAAATAAAGGACCTTCCTATTCCAAGCATCCCAAGACATACCCCCACTACCTGGCCACTCTCCATAACTAGTCCAATGTATTCCTCGTGCGTGTAGACTCTTCTGGTCATGAAGCTTCCGGAATTACTCGTCCTCAGGCTCCCATTCGACCCAGGCAGGGACAGTCCACTCCAAAGCTGCCGATAGAAAGGGGAAAAAATAAATAAAATACAGATCGCAAGAAAATATCAATGAATGTACTCTGAGGAAATTAATACGTTCTCTCTCTTAATTATCATCAATCGGATAAAATTCCCTCTCGGACAATATCCCCCTGGACAAAAACACCTACTCGGTTATAAAGTGCAAAGTTGGACAAATTCCCCGCCCTCCATTTTTTAATATATTCCTGATGTTAATTAAATCTTATAAAACCTTTTACCACTTGGTTTTCTCTGGTATGAATCAGTTTTCTACTCAGAACATCAATCCTATTCAAAAATATCTTATAATTCTACTGTACGTTTTCTACCAATTCCGAAGAAGTCTAAATACAGATTCACCTTTATAAATGTACACAAGCACAAACCTATCTTCACAAACATACACCAACTTCAACAAAAACAAACTTCCATTACAGAGCACCTAATGCATTTTACACCTACAAACATACCTTCACAATCTTCTCTACTCCTGATGAGGCGATGATGAAGTTCTGTGGGTTGAAACGCACTTGATTTACGATGGAACGATGACCTTTTAACACCATGTGAGCTTCGGATACAAAATGATCTGTTGAAAAGAGGAGGAGGAGAATTAAGAGGTTGTAGATAGCTAGATACATAACCTGCCTTGAAAACCTTCAGTTAATTATTTTTTTACCTTCTAGTTCAGCTAAAATCTGTGTATGTTTTGAGTCCGGTGATGGCATCTTTATGACAGCTCGGAGCATAGAATATCCCAAGTGATGCTCTCTTTTTAACAGGCCGGAGCATAGAATATGCCCAACTATGCTTTCATTTTGACAGGCCAGAGCACAGAAAGATAATCAAGCTCGAGACAATGACCACTACAGAATATAAATAATAACAGTACACTCGATCATATAGGGAGAATTCAACACACAGTCTGACCCAAACATACGAGTCGTCTGGAAAGTCATCATAAATTTTTACAAGCCGGACGTTCAGAATGACTAGTCAATAGACATCAAAGGATAATCATTCACCACAGGAACTATAAACCTTCACTGTACAGGAAATTAAGAACTGATGGATTTAATTATAGAGGAAAATAGTACAGTGTGCAGAGAACTTATTATCATTCTATACTTACCTGAACTATTACTTTCAGGTATCTTCCACATGTATAGATTGAAGTCATCCGACCCCGAGAGAACAAACTGATCGTTGTCGCCTGCAAAACAACAACTCTTCATTGTGCACGAGTTGTAGTAATGTTCAGCATCAAACTGTAAGGACGAAAATAGAAGATCGATTGATTGTGGTAATAACATCCCTGGTGGTACAACATATGCCGGTGAATTAGAAAATAGAGGAAATTTACATCACCTGTTGATTTTACACATATCGCTTCAAAGTGGGTTGTCTCGTAGAGTGTTCTCCGTCCCTATGATAATTTCCAAGTCCTAATCTTAAAAAAAAATTTAACCCCTTCTCCACCAGATGCCACTTTAAATATTTTATTTACCTAACACCAGATGATTTTATTCAGCACAGAGACACACAAGAGATTAAACATTCAACACAAACTAAAATTTTAAAAAAATATATAAATTAAAAAGTTATATCAAGGGGCAAAAAAAAAAAGGAAGAGCGTTCATCTACCGTACCTGACAGACGGGTTTTGAGCTGTGCGTGTCGTAGAGGACTGGGGGAAGTCTTCTACGGAGAGCGATGATCTGGCTGCCCGTTCGGTTGAATCTTGCACACATGGACGACTGAGCACACCGCTTCTCCCCGTATCTCAGCACAGGTCTACGGATATGAGAGGCTGTAATCTACTGTACTAAAATCATAGAGAAAACAACACGTTACTGCACTGACTAACTGATATCGTAGAGTGAGTTTGAGGCTGTTGGTGTCTTATTGTTATTTATCATTTCACCACTTATCACCTTACTAACTGAAAAATAAACAGGTACAGTACTACATAATCCTACATCACTAACTCACATACAAAAACATTTCTTAATACAATACAGTGCAACCTCCATATAACAGGCGAGATGGAGGTCTCACATATAACAAACCCTCGATATAATAGACATATATAGTCCAAACACCGTAGCGTATATAGAACTACTTTAAACCACAACAATAATACACAAAGATAATATTTCAACAGGATATTACACACAGTTACTCACATTCTGGGCTTACGGATGTCCCATAGTGAAACGCCTTCCCGAGAATTAGCCGTGACTACAAACACTGATTCTATTGGATGGAACTGTACAGCGTGGAAGGCGTCGTGATAGCGCGCCAAACACACGGGATCTGCGAAAGAAAACATATCCGTTTCGGCTCGTCAACGTAACATATCCGTCCCGGCTCGTCAACATAACATATCCGTTCCGGTTCGTCAATGTATATATATTTTAATCAATGTTTATATATTTTTTCATTGATGTATATATAATTTCATCAATGTATATCACTGATTTTTGGTGTCTAAGCATTGTTAATTTTCTAGGGTGAGGAGTTTAGTGGACAAAATACTGAGACAGAGAGAGAGACAGCATAGGTCATGGAAATGTGTCTCCAGTTCTGATGGCTGAGGGAAGGAGGAGAAGATGAAGAAGAAAAACTAGAATTACGAGGAGGAGGGGAAGAAGGAGGAGGGGAAGAAGGAGGAGGGGAAGGAGGAGGAGGAGGGGAATAAAGAGGAGGAGGGGGAGAAAGAGGAGGAGGAACAGAAGAAGAAAAAGAGAACAACAAAAAAATAGAAAGAAAGAAGAGAGGAAAAAAGTAAGGACAAAATAAATACAGAAATAATGAAAGAATGAAAGAAAAGAAAGAAAAACACCCATACCTGATGTAGCAGACTCCCTCATATCATAGAGCAACACCTGACCGTCTTCTCCAGCACTGGCGAAGACTGAGTCGTGCGTCGGACTTACAGACACCCCATACACGGCCTCCCGGTGCAGGAACACATCCACAGTCTCGCCCCTAGAAAAATAACACGAGTGGAAAAATGGCTGTATGACGCTGATGTGGCAACACTGTGTTTGTTTACATAGTATTAAAAGTCCCAGAATAGCCTTGAGGAACCTAGCAATAGCAGCCAGATTAAGAATGCTACAAAAACAAACACAGAGTTGCCACAACTCACGGAACACACCAGCCACTGTACCAAGTACAATAGAAGGCGACTGTACATGAACACCAGACATTTCTTCCCCGCGTTAGGTTAAATTTTCTTCTTCCCTGGGGTCATCCATCTGTTAACCCTGGACTACCACAAAGCTACGTCAAGTTATGTTTCCAAACACTCACAAACTCACTACAATGTTGATTTTATTTCTTAATTAACAATACAGTATAAGAAAAATACTGTAACATACCAGCAGCTCCTCACCAGTAATGAGACTCCACAAGTAGCTAGTTCATTAATAATTACAGTACTGTACTATACTGTATGTCTAATTGAATAAATACCCCAAAAGTGTACCTTGATTTTCTTTATTTATACCTTGTTATATTCATAAATTACTATATTTTCATTGTGTTCACATCGCTCTTGAAATTAAATTAAACTTTCTATTTCTTGCAAAGTTTCTGGACTCTGAAACTTCCGATGTAACAGAGGGTAGTCCGTTACACTGAGGTGTCACATACAACGGACTAACACTGTGCTATCATTAAACCTCAAAACAACATCAATTCTTACATATATTACAATCCTGTTCTATCATTAAACCCCAAAAGAACATCAATTTTCACGTTTTTAAATCATTTAGTATTCTTAAACCTCAAAACCACATCAATTCTTACATTATTAAACCCTGTACTATCATTAAACCTCAAAAAACACATCAATTCTCACATTATTAAACCTTATACTATCATTAAACCTCAAAACAACATCAATTCTTACACTATTAAACCCTGTACTATCATTAAACCTCAAAACCACATCAATTCTCACATTGTTAAACCCTGTACTATCATTAAACCTCAAAACAACATCAATTCTCACGTTGTTAAACCCTGTACTATCATTAAACCTCAAAACAACATCAATTCTCACATTATTAAACCCTGTACTATCATTAAACCTCAAAACAACATAAATTCTCACATTAAACCCTGTACTATCATTAAACCTCAAAACAACATTAATTCTCACGTTTTTAAATCATGCACTATAACTTGTTCATCGTTGCCAGCCGAGAAGATCTTGGTGTTGCAGGAGTCAAAACTAAGGCAGAAGATGTTGCTGTTGTGTTCTCCCTTCATGGTATGTGGCCGGTGGTTCCCAGACAAGGCACCGTCTACGTTCCACAGCAACACACGCCGGTCGTCACCTCCTGATTGGCAAAAGTTGTAAAATTATATTGCTAGAGCATCATAGGAAGAGGGAGGAAGAAAAGGAGGAGTAAGAGGAAGGAGTAAGAAGAGGAGAAAGGAAAGAGAGAAGGAATATGAACAGGAGGAGCAGGAAGGAGGAGGAGGAAGAGTAAGAAGAAGCAAAAGAGCTATAGATACAAAATATACTAGTTAAGTATACAAATTTAACCCCTCCACTACAGGGATGCCACTATTAATATTTCATGTACAGTACTTAACACCAGACAATAGCATTCAGCTCAGAGGCGACCCCACACACACACACACACACACAAGGAAGTAACGGGTACAATTAAAAATAGCTAAGCACAAACCACATTCTAAAGGCAGACTCACTTTTTTAAGCCACAAATCACTTTATAAAACACACTGATGATTCTGGATAAATAAAAAGAAACACATACAGAAAATAAACAGGCTGAAATATAATAATACAGGAAATAATAATAGAAATAATAATAATAATAATAATAATAATAATAATAATAATAATACACAGAAGCAAGGAATGGCATTTTAAGGCTAATGGTTCCTCACGAGTGCCTAACCTAACCATCAAGACAGCAATCACAAAACATTACTAGGTAGAGTCTGTCATTATCCCAAGAAAGAGAGCAATGCTTAGTAAAAGAGACGTATCTTCCCCGTAGACTGGTGTACCTCTCATGGGATATGTCGGCACGAGAGGAGGTACTGTAGTCATGCATCGAGCACATCATTTAATAAGAGATGTAGCTGCAGTATATCAAGCACATCTCATTATGAGAGGCAGCTTATTTCACCTTAAGATTAGTCTCCCAGCTTTTTTCGCCTTAAAGATTAGTCTAACAGCTTTATTTCATCCTAAAGATTAACCTCCCAGCTTATTTCACCTTTAAAATTAGTCTCCCAGCTTTATTTCACCTTGAAGATTTACCTCCTAGCTTATTTCATCCTAAAGATTAGTCGCCCAGCTTATTTCACCTCAAGATTAACCACCCCAACACTAACCTACCCCCCCCCCAGGTACATTTTCTAATCATCAGGTAAAATAAGCTGAGGGGGGCTAATCTTCAGGTGATCCAATATTCCTCTCAATAATATAAATAGCTACAATAAAACCTCTATTTAACGGACTACATGGAGAGGAAAGTCCATTATATCGAGGGTTCATTAGACGTGAAACCTCCATCTAACGAACTACATAGAGATGAAAATCCATTATATCGACGGTTCATTAGAAGTGAAACCCCCCAATATCAAAGACAATATGGAGAAAGAAGTACGTTATATGGAGGTTTCACAGTATACAATAATGAGATGAATTCTGTGTTATTAACTCTGACGGTGAAAACCATTATCTGATAAGTTATCAAGATATTATACGGTAGCTAAACACAGTACGGTACTCTAGCTAAACTATACCGTATGTTTTTGAGGCATGTATCTTGCATTTGGATATTACAATAATGAATTGGCCTTTTATGTAGTTGTTAATTACAGTACATATAACATTTACCTGGTGAATCAAGAACCGGTCAAAGATAGAAATTTTATCTACCGTATATGTTTCAAAGCAAAATAAAAACCAGCAAATAATTGATAAACAGAACAGGGTGACTAATCTTTAAAAAATATATATTTAAACACTGAAAAACTAGGGTGTCTAATATTCAAGTGATGAGGATATCAAAACAAGTTCATTTTTCCTCATGTTCAGGATAGGCCTACACAAACCTCAGCACTATCAAAGTAAATGTGTATTCTATCAAAGTAAACCTCTAATTCTATCAAAGTAAACGTGTAATTCTATCAAAGTAAACCTCTAATTCTATCAAAGTTGGCCTCTAATTCTATCAAAGTAAACGTGTAATTCTATCAAAGTAAACCTCTAATTCTATCAAAGTAAATGTGTAATTCTATCAAAGTAAACCTCTAATTCTATCAAAGTAAACCTCTAATTCTATCAAAGTAAACCACTAATTCTATCAAAGTAAACCTCTAATTCTATCAAAGTAAACCACTAATTCTATCAAAGTAAACCTCTAATTCTATCAAAGTAAACCACTAATTCTATCAAAGTAAACCACTAATTCTATCAAAGTAAACCACTAATTCTATCAAAGTAAACCACTAATTCTATCAAAGTAAACCACTAATTCTATCAAAGTAAACCACTAATTCTATCAAAGTAAACCACTAATTCTATCAAAGTAAACCTCTAACTCTCTGTCTGAACTCATTTTCTGCCTTGCTTGTCCAATATCATACACAAACCTGACCTCTTTTATCATATATCTAACATTACTCAACCGTATCATTGTGAGTTTGATCAAAATTACAGAAAATAGTTTGTTAATTTAGCACAGTTTTACCTGGGTTTGTAAAAGGGGTACTGTACTGTATACCTGTATTGTAACTAATTAAAGGTGAAGACATGTGTAAGTACAGGTAACTACTGTATTATGTATAGTGCATTATGGTTACAATACACATTTCAGAGCCATTTTCAAGAACTTAATTGAACCTGAACCGTATATACAGAAATAAATTTAAATACAGAATGGATAAATTTTCAATTCTATATTCATTTGGAATTCTGCTAAAAAGATCCAGTTCATTATTAAAGAGGTTTTTTTAAAGGAATGGAAATTTAAATACAGTAAAGTAAACCCTTGCCGTTCACAACTTACACTACTGGATACCTATACCAAACAACTGACAAGCCGCGGCAGCACTCATCCCCTCCTTTAACTTATATAATAATAAAACTTTCTTAGCTAGGGTCATCACTGACTTCTGCTTTTTACATTTCACTCCACTAGCACTGACACTTGGCAGTCTTTTAGGGGCCATTAAACACACAAACACTAAAGTTTTGAGAGTACAACACGAGATGCTGCGGGAAAAGGCTCGCAAGCTAGCTACCATGGCCACCATCTGGTTACCGCGAATAGCCGAAATCGCAAATGGCAAAGGTCTACTGTATATACCCAATAACATTTTTTACTTTAATACAGTGAATGCAATTCTGGTTGAGAAGCGAAAATAGTAATAGTTTATCGTATTTTTGGGAAAAGGACAGAATCAAGTTGATAATTAGGTTAGAATAATGATTTTTCAATGCATGTGTATTTTTAAGAAGAATTTCCACCCAAGCCCACTCCACATAAAGAATCTTCACCCCAGCCCACTCAACATGAAGTACCTCCCCATCTGGAGCACTATCACCCCATCTGGTCCCCGAGATATGCTAGGGACTGTCAGTTGGTTGAAAATGTTCAAAGGACGGCCACCAGACTGGTGCCTGCCCTTCGGCACCTCAGCTACCCTGAGAGATTGGAGCGCCTGAACTTGCCTAGCTTATACTACAGACGGGCAAGGGGTCACAGATCAAGATTGAAGAAGCCGCAAGTCCAGAAAACTGTGAGGGCAAACTTTTTCGTTGTGAGAGTTGTGAACTCTTGGAACAATCTACCAGAAAGTGTTGTGACGGCACCGAGTGTGAGCTCTTCAAGACCAGACTTAACCAACACTGGAGCAAGTTCAGGTACATTAAGGAGCCGGTGCATGCCCAGTACTTGCCAACAGTGCGTGACAGAGACGTGACCGATCACCCAAGCGGCTAACGAGCTGATCAGTGATGAAGAGGATAAAAGTAAAAGTAACCCACTCCACTTGAAGAAAATCCACTCCAGCCCACTCCATCTGAAGAATACCAACCCAACCCACTCCACATGAAGAATCTCCACCCCAGCCCACTCAATCTGATGAATAGCCACCCCAGCCCACTCCACTTATAGAATCTCCACCCCAGCCCACTCAATCTGAAGAATCTCCACCCCAGCCCACTCCACCTTAAGAATCCCCACCCATCACAACACAACCCGACTGACAATATTAAATGGCGCATTGCTATCAAAATCAGACACTCTTCAATGATACCTTTAGCTTACAGACCAATGGCATGCAGGCAGTGGTGATGAAGGAGGAAGTTACTGAAGACACAATGCAAGGTTCCAGGTTCTTATGATGCTACTTAATATAAATCTTTTGAAAAAAATAATGGTAAGAAATAAAAGTTGTCAGTCATGCTCAACAAAATTACATCTTATCCTAAACCTAACCAAACTAAACCAAACCTAATCGAACCTAACTTAACCAAACCTAACATAACCTAACCAAACCTACCCTAACCTAACCTAATAAAACCTACTCTAACCTAACCTAACCTAACCTAACCTAACCTAACCAAACCAAACCTAACCTAACCTAACCTAACCTAACCTAACCTAACCTAACCTAACCTAACCTAACCTAACCTAACCAAACCTAACCTACCCTAACCTAACCTAACCTAACCTAACCTAACCAAACCTACCCTAACCTAACCAAACCTACCCTAGCTTAGCCTAACTTAACCTAACAATCCTGGGTTGAATTATAGTGTCAGAAAAGGCTTTAGTAATACTAATATGATTTCTGTTGGCAATGAATTTGTTAAACTCATTTTTTTTCTTTACTCTACTATATGTGTTGTGTTTTAAAGCGAATATGTTAATGATAGCATCGAAACCTTCCACTAATTAAAGTAGCGACCCTTCCTTACCCTATGCCATGTACCTTAAAAATTTCAATACTTACCAGACACCAATAGATCCCCTTCCCTGGAGAACTCAATGGCGTTGACACATCCATAGTGAGCGTAGAGATCCTTGCGGTACAGATTCTTCGAGGCATCCAGTCTCCGCGAGAGGAATGACGCAGAAGCTACCGTAGGACCCCAGTCCGGTCGGGCGGAATGATAAGCTCGCCATTCCAGATAGCGAACGGAACAGCCCGATAACTCACTTACTTTCCCCGATGTTCTCATTTTCACTAATGCACTTATTATTCACTACCACAAACATGAAAAATAAATTATCTTGATAAGTACAATAGGGTCATTCACTTTAACAGGCCTATTATCCATGCCACGAAATGCTATACCCTCATATCAGTCAACCTGGAAAAGGAACATTAATGACCAATAAAATACCTCTTAAAACTTCACTTACTTCACTTATATATAATTATAATCTTGAGCTATATTCTTTTATATTTCACAACCCAACATATATAGATAAATATTATATGATAGTCCAGTAAAATGATAAAACATGGAGTGAGAAACGTCAAGTGGAGTGTCTCAGCTGATCCCCCACCTGATCATTGTTTATGTCTCTACCACCTCCACGGGCATCCCAAGGCCGAAAGTTTTCACACCAATTCTAACCTTTACATCTACCTTACTACACTATCTAATGTCTACCGTAGAGATTATAGCTTGTCCAATCTTCCATCAGAGACATTGTATAGGTTGATGAAACACTGGTTAGTAATTTGAGAGGAAAAAAACGTGTCAGCTCCCACAATCAGCTGACGGACTCGACCTCCTCCATTCCGCTCCACGCCTGCCTTCCCCTCCACCACATACACACAATAGGCTAAGGATTCTCTTTATTCCCTCTAAATTAATAGCCAGAAATATCATCTAAACCTACATTATTCGATTAATTCGCGAAAGTAATATCTACAACGAGTAAGAACTGAGATATGTATAATTATATTCCCGAACACAAAATTGATTGTTGTTATTCCGTGTGCGTCTCTAGCGGATGGGTCAGAATTGCTTGTTAAGTTCTGCTCGTTAATTATTCTCACAATCCCGTAATGACATGGAATAGTAGTCTTCACTCAGTATCATTTAATATTTGAGGTGATAGTTGGTATTGTAAGTACATATATTATTATTCATTTAAAGGCATTGATAAATCTTAATCTAAATTGAGTTGTCACATACACGATAATCTTCCTTGATGATTCAAACGTCAAATTTACCTTCAGTCAAGTTAATATTTATCAAGTGTCATGTGGGAGGAGGAAGATTAATAAATACAGTAAAGTATTATAAGACTACTATAATATATAATAGCAAGAAACAATCCAATAGCAATATGCAATTAAAAGTGGTAAACAAACTATGGCTACAGTACTTATATGATGAACTTAGAAAACACCGAATGCATCGATTAATTCACTTTCTAAATTAGATTCATAACGGAAAAATGTCTTTGGAATTAAACCATATATAACCCATAAGTAAAAACATGAGGATTTCTATAACTCCGCCCGTCCTTCTGTCCGTCCGTCTGTCTGTCTGTACCCAAATCCTGTTATCGTCAATTACATTGATTTTTTTTAATCAAACTTGGTACAATTGTTTAGAATAATAATACAAACGTGTTCACAGAATGGTTTTAGGTTTAGATGAATATTGGTGGACTACTGACCGTATATGATAGCCTATCCTAGAATGATAGCGGACTCGATAATACTGTCCAATACTTTGCTTTCTTGTTTTTTTGTTATTACCTCCACAAAAAAACGAGTTATTAGTAAATATTAAATTATTAAATGGTCATTCATCATATATTTGCCATGCCTTTGATTTTATATCGTTCTTATGATGATAGTAAAGTACAATGGGTGGAGAATAAGAAAACATCTGAAACGTAAATTTCTTCTCGAAAAATAAACATTATAAAAATTACTCTGGGTTGATTAATCTGGATTATTTTAAGACGTGTTGTGCCGAATTTGTTCTGTTGCATCAAAGTTGATTAATCGTAAGTTTTATAAGCATGAACTCTCAAGTGGTGTGTGAACGCTGACCATTGTGTTCATTTTAATTTATCATTTTTTCCATTTATCAGCTTACAAGTCGTTCGGGCGGTTAGTCTGTTCTTAAGTATAACAATTTATCATCCATTATTAATACAGAAGGAAACTGGAATACCCTGAGGACACCTGTGATGTTGGAAGGTAATGCTCACCACACCAGTAGGTAAGTCTGATGTCTAACGCAGCTCATCAAACTCACCCGCATTTTCCTTTATCGACCCATACACATTGGTCTTCATTTATAAGTTAGATGATGTGATAATCTACAATAACTCTACGTAATCTACGGGGTTTTAAGGGACCTGCCGGCTGAGAACAATCTAGAAAAACATCAATTAGGCCAGCCCCACATACCACCTGGTCGGCGTCATGTTGAATTTGCATGTAAAGTTTATCTGCTGTGGGTGATGCTTAGTGCTGTGACTTGCTGTGGGTGGTACTATGCTGTGAATTGCTGTGTTGTGACTTGCCGTAGATAAAGCTGTGCTGTGAATTGCTGTGACTCGCTATGCTGTAACTAACTATAGGTGATGCTTTGTGAGTTTATATTAAAACAAATAATCTAACCCTAAGGTATCGTCATGCGTCGAAAAGTAACAAATGTCTCCATGAAGTAATAATACCATAAGAGAGAAAGACTTATTAAATTAATCTTCCTTTTAAAAATCATAAATTCATTACAAAACAATTATCATAGACTTACAGGTGTATTGTGTATATTGGTTAATACGTTATTTCACTTACAGGGCAGTTGTGATGGTTGTATGACTCCACAAGATTACAACTGACGTGTCGGCTAATGGCTATAGACAAGAATCAAGATGAATTAACAACCAGGTTTAGACCAGAAAATGAGAACCGTGGTCTAACGTATAAAAGAAATTGAGACTAGTCCTTCTGAAGAGGTAAGTACCGACTGAGTTTAGTTTTGTCCAAATATATGACTGATTCTTCAAAATACGTGTGTGTGTGTTTATTGACAAGACGTTGTGTGTTTTAGCGGTGTTTTTTGAATGACTTAAGACTACTGAAGAGCTGAGGGGTTGAATCTTGAAGTGAAAAAAGCTGGGCGTTGAATCTAGCTGTGAAATAAGCTGGGGACGTTGAAGCTTCAAGTGTAATAAACTGGGGGCGTTTAATCTTCAGGTGAAATAAACTGGGGGCGTTGAATCTTCAGGTGAAATAAGCTGGGGGTTGAATCTTCAGGCGATCCAACTTACCTTAGAAAAATATCTCTTCACTAAATGTTATATGTCACAAAAGTTGATGGGTTACTGGTATGGTTCTTACACGTTGGCAAATCAGCGGACATTTTTTTTTCTTTTTATATTTTTTTTTCAGATAAAATATTAAACTCTGAAATGAATAAGTAATTTTGCTGTGAATTTTGTTCCCTTCTGCATAAGTGGCTATCACCCACAGATAAAGTGACTATGGATGAAGCGAATAAAAGAATTACAAATAAAGTACATATGAAAGGAAATGTAAATATATATAGATCTTGTATTTTTTTATTTATCATTTCACGAGTTATTATCTTCCTAGCCATTTGGAACAGTTGGCCCATCCAGTGTTAGGAGGAAACCGGAGTGCCCGGAGAAAACCTGTGATGTCTAGTAATGGTCACACTGGATAACACCCTTCTCACGTGTGTCTGGGTTCAGCAGCTCTCCAACCATTGACGTATTGGCGAGAGATACGCGTGTTAGTGCTGTACTACCATCATACCATATTGCTTTTATCCGCTTTGCCACTGATCGGTTCGTTAGCCACTTGGGCAATCGGTCACGTCTCTGTTACGCACTGTTAGCAAGTATGTAGCAGTCTAGTACGGTGAAACCTCTATTTAACGGTTACAGTATTGTAGTCTTTTAGAATTACCAATAAGCAATACTGTAATCACGTGGTTATGTCTTTATGGATTAAGGTCGGTATTTCATGGATCATGGATTCAAAAGTACCAGTAATGTTTATAAAATTTAAATTATTTTTTCAACATCTCAACTTCTTTTACTATATATACATAAATGCATATCTCCCCTATTAACTGAATAAATATTACATCTTGGGCATAAAAAAATAAAAATAAAATAAAATATAATATTGCATCTCTCTTGAGCCAACTGGTAAAGAAGGAAAGAAAATATCACAGAAAAAAATTTAACAAAGTAATAGAATATATATACAGTATACAGTACACAACGTGGATAAAAAATAAAATATTCACAACAAAAATGAGTCAACTCCCTCAAGCATTCTCATCACATTCAAAGATCTTATTCTTCGCAAAGATAAATAAGTCGAGCATTTACGCTTCCTAGGTTTAACATAATCACTTTTACAGATTATATTTACAATACGACCAGGAGTTTTGTCATGTAAAATCAATACTATTGGACACTGTTTTACTATATAACAATTTATAGAAAATATAATAGTTTATGGAAGATATATTTAAGTACTAGAAACGAAACACACACACATACACACACGCTCACTCACTCACAGGTGTAAACTCTCTCACACCATTTCATCAATCAGTTGCTCTTCAGTGGCTGCATGTTGTAGATGTGTGCTCTTTCCTGCTGCCTAATACTGAACATTCTATTTCTGTTGTTTATATTAAAAAATAGCAAATATCTATTAATTAATCTTTTTATAAAACTTTCATCTTTGTATCGTCTTGGAAAATCAGTTTCATATCTGCATCATTCCAACTTATGGTGTACAAGTACAGGATAAAACCGCATTTATCTTTTTTTAACAACAATTAAAAACGAGTTATACACAACACAGAGTTCTTGTACAGTATATATAAAACCGTAATTCATACAATATACACGAGCAAAATAAGTGTTAAGTCATACATATACAGTAATTAATAAACTTTTAAGTCTTTTTCATTGCACAAGTCGATTCATAAATAGAGCTGATGCACAATAAGCCATTTTGTGAAGTGAGGATCGGCACACTTGAGAGGTTCTATTGTATTATTAGCCACATTCCTGATCACAAATAATTTAAACTGCTCTGTAACTCCATAAATAACCAATCCTAGGATAATTTTTTGATCTACCTCTCCTACCATAACACGGGTACAGTATACGGTAATTAATTTTAATAAATGGGAGGAAAACTAAAAAAAAAGAGCCGAGTTTCTTTATTTCTCTAACGTTTCGCGCTACAGAAACGTTAGAGAGAGTAAAGAAACTTAGCTCTATTCCGTGTTGTCCCTCCCCGCCCCATACAAACCACTGTCATGGAGCGAACACTCGGTTAAATGATCAGGAACAGACTCCCTCGTGTACGCATCTGGATATCCACGTCCAGAACTCAGGGACTGAAGTGAATATGGTGAACTCCCTGGGGCACGCCGACTCCGAATATAACGACGATACGATCCCCGATATCACCCATTTCTCATGAGCCTCGTTTTGGACGTTGACCAGGTACGGCCCGCCTGATGAACCCTGGGCTAAGACCCGATGCGATTCTGTTGGAAGGAGAAATGGTTGTACAGTGAAACATCTATTTAACGGACTATATGATGGAAAGAATGTTATATCGAGGGTTCGTTAGATGTGAAACCTCCATCTAACGAACTAGAGATGAAAGTCCATTATATCAAGGATCCAATGACTAATTACTGTACTACAATCAATGACACACACGATCATTAATTAATTCTTCACTCAATGCCCTAAAACAATGACGATGATAATGACAGCAATACTGATGATGAGTGGCAACGAACTCCCCCTAATCAATGACATGTAGTATACTGTATCCGTCAAACAATTTCATCCAGCGTTACTTACTTGTATCAATAGCACAGAACTGGTCCTTGTCGATGGCTAAAGTGGCACAAGGACCGCGGATTGAGAGGCAGCGTGTGTCGTAATTCTGCGGTATCAACTCCCATCCATAGTTTAAAGATGTCCGAGCAAATGTCTGCGGAGAGAATAAAAACTTATTAATAATCTTATACGGAAAACAAAACTAAAAAAAAAAGGATTGTGTTTTGATTATTCAGTTTTACTCGTAATTTTGTACGAATACTTGAAACGACTGATAAATTGAGACATAAGTAAGTGTTATGAAGAGTCCTTAGCAACACCACAACATAATAACCCCTCTGAGCTGAATAAAAATCGTCTGGTATTACCCAAATAAAATATCAAAAGTGGCGTCCCCATAGGGAAGAGGTTAGGTATTATGAAAGCATTCTTAAAAACATGGCTTCTACTGTAATTAGAAAAGGCTTGACAAATACCAAAAAATAATCACATAAAAATACTAACTGCAGCTATTCTGTCCACTAAGAGTTCACCCGAGAGGACACAGGCAGGATAAACTTTGTGGGAAAAGATGATCTCTCTCTCCACCTGAACCAACGCTATGTCGTGGGAGGGTCGTCGGCCAGAGATAAAGCTAGGATTCAGTTTTACGCCAGTTACCTGAAAGGAGATATTATAGTTATTAATTACTGGAAATATTCATAGACGTAGATGATACCTCAGTATAAGTAAGCGAATGTGTGGAAGTGAAGAAAAGTCTAGTCTAAAGTTGCAGAGAAGAGAAGAAAAGAGAAAAAGCGATTAATTTCTAGTTATCAACCGATCGTTCACACTCACAAAGTCCTTTATAAGTTTTCCACTTGAATCTATTCGCTGGATCCTCAAGTTACGCACGTCCACCGTCTCTTTAGAAGTCTCCTGAGTTCTGCCATGAATGGAAACCATATATTATACAGTATTTCTATTTATCATTTCACCAGTGGCCATCATTTACATCAACAGTGAAATTACAAATCTGACAGTCAAGAACTCTGTAAAATATGCACAGGACTTGTGTCACCGTGAAAGACTGTTATAATACTCTGCAAAGCATCCCACAAATCATAATTCATTTACAGAGACACATCTCCTTCAAAGGGTTAAATAATTGTCATCAAAGGGTTATATCATCATCATCAATGGTTTAAATCATCACCAAAGGGTTCAAACATTATCCTCAAAGGGTCAAACTGTGTCCGTAATACTGGCAAAAAGTCTGAACTAACGTCAACAAACCTCGAAACGCAATGGGCAGCGGTGAGAATAAAGTGCGGAGTGATGATAGTCGCTGTGCAGATGTACCTCTCGAGAAGGAACAGCCCCACTAACCAAGGCCACTGTGGCTCTGGCTGGATTACACGCGACACACTTGGGTTTACGTATCGTGGTCGCCGGCCGCACACTGCAAGACAACAAAACATAATCAGACACCACTGGGTATGGTTCTTTTGGGTTACACAGTTTATATTATAACTTTCTTAGATTATAGTAACCTTAATGAACTACTGTATATGAGATGCCTTACTGGTACGTCCCTGAAGAGAAAATCCTGATTCCTTGGTGCAACAAAGCACTGTACTGTACTTTGTTGTATCGTCGTGGGCAATGAGAAGATTTTCAATGTATTAAAGGAAGAATTTATGATATAAAAATAAAATACCGGTAAAAGTCAAACACACGTTACAAGAGGTGTTGGTGGTACAGTGATAATATGTGTATCTCTCATAATATGTCCTGGGTTCAATCCCCAACTCAAGACAGATGTAAGAAGAATGTTATCCAGTGTGATACTAAAAATGAAACACGACAGGTTTTCTCCGGGTACTCCAGTTTCCTCCTGTGCAATAAAGGTCACAACAAAGCTTAGAAGGTCATAACAAAGGGGGCACTGCAGAACTCACCATGAGAATTGATAAAGTTCGGCTGACACAACAATCGTGTCGGCTTGACAGTGCTATCCTGGTTGCCGTATGGGAGCCACATGCCATCAGGTTGGCACTGTGCAAGATGCGTTGTGCCCCAGCAGTCGGCCATAACCACACTCAGCACTGGGACGCCTTCTGTCGACCCACAGAGGGGAGAGCTGTAGGTCAGGAATAAATTTTTGAGCCATTGATACAGGAGTCAGTTGAGAACCTAACATATTTAAGACTCATGGATAAAGGAGTCAGTTGAGAACCTAACATATTTAAGACTCATGGATAAAGGAGTCAGTTGAGAACCTAACACATTTAAGACTCATGGATAAAGGAGTCAATTGAGAACCTATTTAAGACTCACTGATACTCGAGTCAGTTGAGAACCTAACTCATTTAAAACAAAATTTACGACACAGGAAGCCAAAATTTACAGGCAGGCGATGCACAGTGCCACATCTTAATACATCCACAAGTTTTAAGTCATTTAGGAAACTGACTGTAAGAGTAATAAGGTTAAACAAGGTCAATTAACTTACTTGGGACTCCTGACGATTCCCTCCAGGTTCCTGCGAAAGAGAAAAAAAGAGAATTAAATCCTTTTATCTGATTGAAAAATGGGTGTTATTACAGTGTGAGGGCCTACCAACAGTCAAGTTAGGTCAAATTGGGATGGGATGGGATGGGATGGGATGGGTTGGGTTGGTTTGGGCTTAGTTAGAGAGATATCTTGGTAGCACTGAAAAATAGTCACGAGGAGAAAGTCTATTGATTCAGGAACTGGGACAATATATTTACAGGTGTCTTTTGATGTACGGATTATCACCTTACGGATGATCGATTTACGGATGATAGCTTTATGAAGGATTGATTTACACAAGAATCACTTTTCGGAGGATCAATTTACGAATCTCTTACGTAAATCGTCTCATGGTTAGTAGTTTTATAAAAGATTTACAAACACAGATCTGGGGTACAAACACAGATCACAGATACAAACACAGATCTGGGGTACAAACACAGATCTGGGGTTAAGAGGCAGAACAGCTCCATCATAATCAGATCTGTTGCTCCTTATACAGATTAGTTCTATCAGCTCCAGATTATTTCCTGTAACCCCGCTGTTTTTTATCCTCCCACTGATATTAGTTCATATACCTTCCTTTACTAACACACCACGCAAATTGATAATGAAAACCAGCGTAATAACAAAACATAAATTTACTTGAATTTTACAATGTAACAAAATTAACTGATAATTTCTCTCCACTACTACCTAACTAAATTAACAGAATGACTTTAACCTTAATTAATATCATGACAAAAGAAACATACACCTTTAGGAAGATGATATGTGATTATTTGGTCTATAGTGTGTTAGTATTTTGAGTGTTGCTCTGACTGATCTTGTAGATATAATACTGTATGGTGTACCTGTAGTTCTATGATGGGGAAAAGTAAAGGTGAAATATTAATGGATATATAAGTATTTCTCTTCAAGTTCTCCATCACTTCCTTGCCTAAAAATCTCACGTTCCAGTTTACCATATTTGCATAGAAGAGCTCCAGTAACTTTTCTTTCCTTTTTTACCGTTTTTGACATGTATTAAATAATTAGTCTATTATCTATATCGTTTGTATCAGAGACCAGAACTTTTAAAATTATTCAGGATTTCTATCACTTTGGCGGCAAGAGCTAGTTGATCCTGCTTAGAGAACTGCTTCAGTGTAGCTTCCACCACAATGGCAAGACCAGACCCAATTGTTATTTCTTTGGGTTTAGAGGCAGTGGCAATATTAAGATCATTATCACCCATTTGCTCTTCCTTGTAACTTGATGTTGGTGTCAAGGGTAAGAAAATAGATTGCTCTGAGGCGACGGATATCGATGTTGACGTTTCTTCTGAAGGGGACAGAATGCTCGAACTATCGACGTCGAATGGCCCTTCCCATATGTTTGCATCATCGACACTAGCAGACGTTGTTGTTTCAGGTTCAGGAGATGCCTGGAAAAAAATAATAATTAGGTAAAATTATACATAAGTGGTAATGAGTTACTATACTAATTACTAAACTATGAGTGCCTGTGGACTTATATGGAGGGTAGATCAACATACGAACTGGGTCTCAAGAACAGTGAATGCAAAATACCTTGAAATGGTTTATTCAAGGGGAAAAATTGCAAACATACGAGACTAATTCAAACTCAAATACCGAACGTCCGAATAACAAGAGAATGATACCTGACCTTATCTTCATATCTATAATTGTTGTATATAGAGAGATTTTGTTTGTGTGGCCATATTCTCTTATACCGATACCTTTTGTTCTACAAGGAACGTCCAAGTGGTGGGTAGGTAGTCCAAAGTGTCGTTGAGAAAACACATGTGTTGAAACAGTTCCCACTCGACCACTGGTTTACCCGCAGAGTCACTCTGAGTTTTCTGGAGTTGTCGATACTCCTTCCGAAAGCGTATCTTCAGCGTCTCAAATTTGACCCTGACATCATCTACACAACAAAGAAGAAATTAGAATTGAAGTTAAATAAAGTATCCAGAAACATATTTTAGCCTGATGCAAACTTGAATTTACCTAATCTTATTGTGCTAACTCAACCTAACGTATGGAAGAACACACACTTCCTCTATATCAATCTTTAATGCTAGAGAATTGTAAGATTAAAACTCAAACTGTATCAGAGCAGATTTTAGACATATATCATTAAATACAATCAAGCAATACAAAGGCTTACCTGCCTGTAAACCCAGCAGTTCAGGATATACTGAGATCAGTATTTCAGCCACTACTGAGAATGAGGACACCCTGAAGTTGGTGTTAGTGTAGAGAGCATGGCTGGGGTCCCACAGATTTCGGTGTGTCTGGACTAGTTCTATCAAGGAAATTTCGGACTCCCTGATCCATGTAAAATTGGTGGGAGGGCTCAGGTGGCAGCTGTAGACGTTTGGGGAGCGCATCGACCCAGGCAGCAACAGGACGTAAATGATAGCATTGCGATGTCAGGTCAGCTATTGTTGTAAAATTAGGTTTGCTCAAATATATTTTTCAATTCTCCGTACAAAAAAAAAAGACAATTTATAAATATATGTATAATTATTAAATGATTTTTAAGAATAAATAAAACACCAATTCTCTTGTGACTCGCTCAAATTCGGCGGAGCCTAGAGTGCCATGAAACGATTTAGATGGAACTCCGATCCTGCCAGAATATACCGGCAACTATCCTTTATCTCCAGCCGATATTTAGTTGCCGCATGAAAGTTCCTGTTACACTGTACCACCTTGAGAGCATCGTCCTCTTCTATGGTTCTAGATGAACTCACCCTGTATAGGTAATTTATTCAGCTGAGAGTAATCCCTACCATTCAATGGGTTTAAGAGACACAAGTCATAGTTTCTATAATTGGATGAGTAATGAAATAGACTACTGGGAGCAACACCAAGACCTCAGCACTCACTCTCCCTTACCCCAACCAAGTTTACAACACAGTGCAATAATCCCACACAGTCTATAGCCAATTGGACCCCCCTCCCTCTCCACACACACACACACACGTCAGGATACAGTACACCAACCAGGGTATATATATATCACAGCTGAAAGACAGAGCAGAATAAGAGTTAGTACCAGCCATGAGAGTCGAAGGCCAGCCCCCCTCCCCCCCACACCCCGTACAATGGTGGGTCCGAGGTGGTAGAGGTGTCATTCGGTGGAGTTGAGACATTACGAAGCTTCCACGTGGCAAAGAAAACCTCCAGGAAGGGTTTGCACCGGGGCTACGGACTTAATGAAACCCGTTTGGTAAATTCTTTCTCTCTGATGAAATATTAAAAAAAGGCGGAGTACCTTATTAGTGGCTAAAACTGAACTACGACAGAGAACAGACAGACAGATGGACAACTCCAGGGCTACTGTATATCCCTCCCCCTTACCTGTAGCCATTTCAGTCAGGGTGATAATAAATAAGAATGTACAAAACAGTAATTCAAATCAGCAACTTACACAATCGCCTGGGCACCACAAGAGAGGACCTCCACACTCATCCTAGCATATGACCCTGGTGCCGGCTGCGTACTACACACCACAAAGTTAACTGTAATGGAAGGATTATTTCTTAAGTTTACCAGCAAGTGGGTCAACACACTAGTATGGATTGCTATCGATACAACACAAAAACTAAATATAATTCTGTACTGGACATAATATATAAAATGAATGAGCATGTCTTCCGATATAAAATTAATCAGCATGTCTTCCGATATAAAATTAATCAGCATGTCTTCCGATATAAAATTAATCAGCATGTCTTCCGATATAAAATTAATCAGCATGTCTTCCGATATAAAATTAATTAGCATGTCTTCCAGATAATTAATGTACAAACTGGACATTGACAAAACACTGACCAATGGCAGAACAAGATTGTAAGTTGCTGCAGGGGACACAGAAGTGGTTATTTGGTGCCGGGCAGGAACACTTGGACAGAGCTTCACAGTTAGTACCCGTAGGCCCTCCTCCGGGTACTATGACGCCAGAGTCGGGCGTTGGGGTGACCACGGGTCGGGGGGTGACCACGGGTGGGGGGGTGACCACGGGTGGCCTTGGTGTGGCTATTCCAGGACTTGCTGTGGTCACAAACGTGTGATTAGGGCCACAGTTCTCCGTCGACTCATCAGATCCATCATTACAATCCACGGTTTTGTCACATTTCTTTTTCTGTTATGGGATGACAGTAAACAATGGGTTAGCAAAATAATTCATTACCAAGTACATCTGGCATTACCCTACGTTCACAGCAGAGACAAAAAACAAACAATTCACAAAGATTTAAATCCCTGACATCTGCTGCCCCCCAACAAACCATTAACCTGGGAAGAATTAAAAGAATAACTTGGGCCCCAGACAATGACCCAATTATGCTTCACCTTTCTTGAGCTTTATATGCCCAGGTTTATGTACCCCACTAATACATCATACACGAAATTGGCAGATAAGAAAAACGACAAATATGGGTCACGTTTCTTTCTCCATTTCAATAAATCCCCAAAAAGAAACTGACTTACCGCATCTATGCAGCCTCCATAACTGCACCGGAACTTGGAAGACGAACATGTCTTTGTCCTGCAAGCTTTAACAGTCTCATCTGAACCATCAGCACAGTTGGCATTGCCATTACAAGACCAAAGTCTCCTGATGCAAGCACCATAATCACACTTGAACTCACGTCTCGAACAGCTATAATAAATAAAAGGTAAAGTGAACAGCAGGTAATGAGAAAATGGTCTTCTATCCTGAACTCATCTAATTTAATCAAGATGTTCTTCATAAGGGATTAAACAGGTCCCTATACAGCACAATGAATGGTGTATAACATGACCACAGAGATGCAAAACCTCAGCCAACACCCAGTGCAGTATTTATTCAATTTTGGTAACTCACTGTTTTGCCTTGCATTTTTCTGGCGTCTCATCTGAACTGTCCCAGCAGTCCTTGTGACCATTGCAGAGGAATGCCTGTGATATGCACCCACCATAGTCACACCGGAATGTGGCAGTACCAGCAGCGGCAGCATTGTCGAAAATATCTCCGAAGTTCCCTAAGCCTCCCACATTTAGCTCTGCTTCGCTCCTGAAATAGTGAGGTGAAGATTAGATACAAAAATATTAATGAAAATTATAGTGAATTATAGTGAGTACATAATAATCTCAACAGACAATGTAGATATCAAAATAATGAATAAAAATGTACAGTACTTGTTTATCATCTGAAGACTACAGTATTACAGTAGGGCAAAAAGTTAAATATAAAATTAAGACTGAAGCTGACGAGAGATATTTGCGTTAATAAGTCAGTGGTGGTGGTTTGTAAGTAATCTTTAAGACTGACGTCATCAAAAAGCATTAATTGGTCTTTATTACGTTAGGTGCGAAAGACAAAAACCCAGTACAGTATTCGGACATTTGGGCCATGGACCCCGACCCCGACCCCCAGAAGTTTGGGCCATGTGCTGTATGTTGGGCCATTTCAGTAACAAATAACCACTGTCTGCTTGTTAGAGACCCCCCAAAAGACGATAGAGAAACAGTTACAGTAGTGCTGTCTTCAGAAAACGTATTACTACACGTGATATTATATTCAGTAGTACAATTCTTAATAATCGCAAAAATAAGCAAATTAGTTTTCCGATTATAATAGCCGACAATAATAATGATAGACATTTCTTTATGCTGAATTAGGCTACGTTATGAGATGCAAGAATTAGGACATAGATTTTACATTTCATTGACATATCCACTTTACCTGCACTGCTTGTCAGCGCACAGTTCCTTGGTCTCGTCAGATCCGTCGGAACACTCGATGTAGCCGTCACAAGCTTCTACACAAGTGCCGTCACACGGAACCTGCGTTAACGTGCACGACTGTGTTGCTGTGGAGGACAAAATAATGTGGTGAGCTTTGCTTCCAACAGGCAACAGTATCATGTGAATGTTTGGAATATTCAACGTTTTTCCTCAGATGGATAAGTCGACCATCGGGCAGTGTGTACACGAGAGTAGGGGGGGGGGGGTATGGAAAACAGCGAAGGAGTCCAATTAAAACCGCAGATAAGACTATTTTTTTTGAGGGGGCCGTAACTATAGGTAGTAGGCAGCTACCAAACAAGGAGGTACTACCATCTGGGAACATATTGGAAGCATAATGTGTTGTCTAATGGTAGACCCTGTTGCCATATGGCATCACGAAAATTGTGACCAAGTCCCAGGTTGCTGATCTGACTTTCTGCTTCATTTACACGATTGCAGGGTTTCAATTGTTTTTCTTACTTTGACAACACAACATACATATATTGTTTCTCAATTTTCATCTTTTTTTCATTTTTGTATTTCTTTCTGGTTCTCTATTATTATTATTATTATTATTATTATTATATTTTCGCCCCCCAGGCCCCGATGCGGGTCAGTGACCTGTTCCCGGCTGGGCTTAAAAAAAAAAAAAATTCGGGGTGTGGATTTTCCAACTCTACCGACCAAGATGCCACACAGCTCCAGAGGGTAAATCTTTCAAGGTCACGAGAAGGGAGGTGAGATGGGTTTTTTAGCTTCTCGGGAGGAGGTGAGGGGGGGGGGAGTCTTTGAACCTTTAGGGGGCTGAGAGGGGGATATCAGTGATATCATATCACCTCTTAATTAAACACCCTTACGCTTACTGGAGAGGTAGACTATATTAGGTTAGGTAGAGGTCAGATTAAGTTAGTATTAGGGTGTTTAATTATCAGGTGAGAGAAGCTGGGGGCTATAATCTTCAGGCGATCCAATTTACACCTGCCTGTGAAGCCTTAATTTTTGTTTTTTACGAATATGTGATTCACTACTACAATGGAAATTACAAAATCATTAAAGTCATTTCGTAGGATAAATTGCGTGATAGTTTTGATCCACGGATGATACAGTACATTACATAAATAAGATGATACAGTATAGTAGAACATTAAGTGTGAAAATAGTTGATACGTTGAATTGTGGGGTTAATGTGTAGTCGTGTGGTGCTGGGGTGGCGGTGTGTTGAAACTGACAAGATAACAGGCACAGCGCGGGTATGCTTGTCCCTGTCGGGTACATAGCTGCCGTAGAGGTGGAACCAAATTAGTCCATATTTTTTCTCCTAACTTGAGATTTAAAAACATCCATGACCTAGAGAATGACATTACTACTGCTTCATGAGTCTATATTAAGTGTGTAACTAGAAGAGTTCTCTTATTTCAGTTACGATAGTGTAGTTAATTACGAAACGCGATGAGAATCCGCATCTAGAGTTGTGTTGGTGATATTCTCTTGCTTTATATAGTTCTCTTCTATTAATAAATGCGATATACAAAACAGTAGGAAAATACAAGTAACGCAGGATATACTTTACATAAGAGAAACCAGAGCGGAAGCAGTAACATTACGCAGGAAGAACAGTGCGACTATTTTTTGTTTTGTTATTCAGGAAGAAACGTTTTCGTTATCCATTTATAAAATATTGTGTGGTTAATAGATGGAAATACTAAAAATCTGATTATCTTTTTCCTTAATTCAAACAATCTTAAAGTAGTTGAGTAGTTACCCAAAAGTATGTTTTTTATTTGAATCACTGTACCTGTAATCTTTTGGTTTTTTTAGCTGACGGACGGTAGGTTATAAGTCTCGTCCCAATTGCAATTTATTGGCTCACACAATATTCGCTTAATATTGACAAATCACAAATAAATCCATATAAAACTTAAGGATACTCGATTATGGCTCAATTTAATGCTGAAGTTAATGTATGTAAAGATATAACTGCTTGAAAATATTAACTTTCAAGATATGGGTGGAAAACTGACCAAGAATGGCGGTATCGCCATTTTCTCCCCAGGAATGTGGGTTTTCGTTGTACAGTTGCCTACATAAATTTCGAAACACATCATGTTAGCCCAAGGCAGTATCTGGCAACAGGTCAGATTTATATGCGAAATTTCCTATAAAACCTCTGGTATTAATGACACAATTCATCTAATTATTAGTTTGCAACAATTACTCAGTATACACCAATCACAGCCCACGTGACAAACGGTTGTTTATTCGCTAAAAGAATAATACAGTACGTACTTATAGAGGCAGTTGCCAGTTGCCGCCATGGGCTAACATGATTTGTATAGGTAACTGTACGTCTGCCAGATCAGCAAAGTTCAAAGAGCACTAGACCTCATCAGTGAAGAATGTATGAGTCTCGGGCTCAAGATATCAATCCCAAAATCGAAAGCCATGAGGATTGGACACCATGAGCCGGTGACACAACTGCAAATACAAGGTATTGCCCTACAATGGGTCAATGTATACAAATACCTGGGCATCTGGATTGACAAAGGCCTCAAATTTGACAAAGAGATAAACTATCTAAGAGACCGAATAGGCAAGAGATTCAACATGATGAGAGCCATTACAGGATCCAAGAAAACATGGCTATTGTGCGCAGCTGACGCTGTAAATCGACTGGAATTGAAAGACACAATCATCATTAAAGGACCTGATACAATGAGTCCAGACTAGAGCACCCCAGCACCATGGGAGTCCCCGCCAGCAGTCTTCAACATTCTACAAACTGGGACAAGAAAGGCCGACTCTAACTCATATGAGCTCCGACAGGTAGCAGAGAGAAACATGAAGGCTCTATCACCACGCAATAGTACAGTGTATTACACAGACGGTTCAGTAGAGCCTACCAGTACAAAGGCAGGGGCAGCCTTCACCATAGAAGGAGGTAACACGTCCCTTTGGAAAACCTCAGATGGATGCTCCACTTTGCAAGTTGAGCTAGCTGCCATACTTGGAGCCCTAAGACACGCTTCCATAAACAGTCAACAAGGCGTTGTAATACACACTGACTCATGATGTGCTATTGAAGCACTACAATGCAGGGACCCTGGAGACAACATTCATCTCATAACATCCGTTGTTGGCCTACTGCAAGGGTTAAGACAAGACCGGCTAGTTATCATTAACTGGGTGCCCAATCATATCGGAATCCCAGGGAATGAACGAGTTGATGCTGCTGCCAAGGCTGCGTTAGAACAGCGAAACATTGAGATGAACATCCCGCCCAGTCAGGAGCAGATAAAGAAGACCACAATAACACAAACTGCCCAGTGGAAAGTAGACAAACATAGAAGATTAACACCAGTATCACGATCGGCCAGGTGGTACTATCAGGTCACGAATTATGAGACCACCACCACTCATGAAGGATATAACAAGAAGGGAAGAAGCCATCTTCCACCGATTGAGACTAGGATACCCATGCATATGGGAAATCATTGTACAAGTACCATCAGAGCAGCACATGTGCAAGATCTGCGACAATGGAGCAGAAAACTCACTGCAGCACTACCTCATAAAGTGCCCTGGAACACAATTAGCTAGGAGAAACATACAACCCCCTATCACAGCAGAGAAGGTTGCCAAAATGCTAACCACCAACCACTCTCAAAAAATTCTACAGTTTCTTAACGAGCATCCACCCCCACGCTAGTGGTGGAGATGTACAGTTAACTAAAAAGATGCTGGTGTTTTACCCCAGCAGTGGGTGGACCAGGATTTTAGCTTCAGGTCCGCGTAGGTAATATTCCTACAAATCCTTAAAAAAAAAAAAAATCGTTCTGTCCGCACTGGACTACTCTACAACCCCAGCGACCTACGCAACCACGGCAGGCAGAGTATTCCATGAATACACTGCTGTGCGCCATGCTGCCGTGGACAACTCAGCGGCCACACTATCACTTAGCTCCGGTCTCGTCAACCGGATGAACGCTCCTCAGACGAGCAACACCTCACAAGACATGAGGGGCCTGCTACAGTCTCTACACCGCAGGATGGACACCCTCGAGCAGCTCTGCTCCTCCAAGCCTGCTGCTGTTCCTGTTCCTGCCCCACGCACTGTGTCCTACCAACCCCGACGTCTTCGTCCTGCCTTGGACGCCGCTGCCAGCTCCCAGCACAGTGCACCTACCCTCTGCTGGTACCATCAACGCTTCGGTGCTAACCCTAGACGTTGTGAGGCTCCCTGCAACTACTCGGGAAACGGCATCGACGGGGATTGGTAGACGCCACAACCTCCGTCACTTCAGGCGTCTCACTGCTGCATATCACCGACCGCATCTCCGGCAGGAAATTCCTCGTTGACACAGGGGCATCGGTCAGCATCATCCCTCCCTCACCACGAGACACATCAAAGCAACCCTCATATGACCTGTTTGCCGCCAACGGTACCCCCATCGCCGCCTACGGCGCACACATCCTCGCCTTAGACCTTGGTCTTCCCAAGACTCTGCGCTGGTCCTTCCTGGTGGCAGACGTTTCTCAACCCATCCTTGGCTTCGATTTCCTCACTTTCCACAAGCTCGTCGTTGACCCAAGCAACCTCTGCCTCATCCATGAGCCTACATCACACACGATCCGGGGTACACGTGGAACGGTCACAAACATCATCACCTGCCTCTCGCAATCCAACGAGTTCCCCTATTTGCTCGAGGAGTTCGATGAACTTTTCTTACCCCGAGTCTCTCCACCACCACCTACGTCGGGAATCTTCCACCACATTGAGAAACGTTATTGTGGGTTTCCTTTCTCACCTCCATCCTGAGTGAGAGATCTCCTCTATGTACATGCATATGTGAACCAAACAAAAAGAAATTTGACTACTGGCCACATAATGTATACTACACCTAACGCTGGTGGCATTTAAACTGAAGGATCCCACAGGAAATAAGTATTTCTTTGATTAAACTTGATGTGATGTCAAGGAGGAGGAGCAGAGCAGATATCATCTAATATACTATAGGACTAGCTGTCTGTCTGTCTGTTCTGGGCAGCCGAAACGGCACAATCGTTTTTCATCAAACTTGGTGGAAAAATCGCAAAAAATTCGTACAGTGGAACAAACCTGGTCCCATGTCGATGGTTTCTTTAGGAAGGCATTAATTAACCATTTTATTTACAATGGAAAACGATGCAAGTCTACGGACTTGGCGCACCCTAATTACCAAGCAAGTCTACGAACTTGGCGCACCCTCATTCGCTGTACCCTAGCCAAGGGCGAGCGTTCAAACTTTCACTGGGCACTAAGGTGCCCACGATCACTTGTGTAGAACTATAACATCAGCAACTATTAATGTCACAACAATAAGACGCATTAGTCCTTCACTCATAATTTACATTATGCCCCAAAATATCAACTTCAAATGCACAGTATACGTCAATTGTTATCTTCATAGTAAATGTAACCGAGTCTATAGAAAATCCTGCCTCGTACAATTTTCGATGATAAAAACTTTTCAGATAATACCACATATAATATAATGATTAAGCTTAAGCATTCATGTATAATGTATTACTTTAGTGACGAAAAAAATATCCATGTATATATGTGCAACCAAGTAAGAAGATTAATTATTGATACCCACGAGACAAACTGATATTTTTTTCTTCATTAAACCAATTTATTATCGTTGGTCATAAATTTATGCCTGAGATGACACATTTATAGAAACTCAACTCGGCATAAAACACATATTACAAAAGCAGGTGTGTCATAATAGTCTATTCGAAAAGTAAACTTAAAACAATAAAAATTTTCTACTATACACTGTTGGCAATTACTAAGACATGCACGGGCTCTTGAATGCAGTGATGGTCGTATTTTCTTCCAATATAAATATGTAATGTTGCAACTTTTATCTGTAAATTTCCAGCAATAATTACGTCATCTAAAAAAATGGGGATATAGACTTGAGTAAGAGGGAAGGGGGCAACGAGAACCAGTCATGTAAGTTTTTTTGACTCTTGCACGTGGAAAAACCAGTCGAGGGTTTGTAAGATTCAGTGGAGGTTAGCCTCACCTCTCACAGCACTGTTGGCCGGATGCAAGTTGTTTTCATTCAGATATCAAGACGACTAAAAAAAACATTCTAGTGACCAAAACATCTACCATAGTCAGTAACTTATTTCAGAAGTTCAATTATGGTAAGAGCTGGGGGGTTATTGTTATTATTTGTTCACAGGAGGCATCATCAAGGTGTGTCTGGATTCTCTGGAACAAAAAATGTCACGCTAGAATGGGGAGACTTTAAATGTTCATAATTGACGTAACAGTAATGATTTTTGGTTCCTTATATTCACACACACACAGTAGCACACTCCTCCATTGAAGCTGTCACCAAGTTAGCTACGTCAGGTGAGCGCACAGTGGAAAAATTAACTTCCCACTTCCCGGAAATGTTTGCGGCTCTTTCTGCGGGATTCCCCAACACGTACACTCCACCAATATGTATTTCGTGACACTTGTCGGCTCATTTCTTAATCCTGGTTAACACAAACGCCAAAAAATCAGCTATACCGAAACTCACAGCTGTGTACGAAACTATATAAACACTGAGATTTGGGTATTTTTAGTTACTAGAGTATAATGAGAGCATATTTGAGGATGATCCATTTCTGTCACTGGGGATGCTTTTTGACCGTTGATATGGCTGGATATTAAAAAGGTCAACATTCCCAAACTATCTATGCTAAGTTTGCACAAGATGCGGGTTGTCACATGAGTTTGATAGCCTAATCTAACCTAATTTAATCATTTATAATAAACTAAGGAATCGGACTTCTCAATACAGTAGTGGATACCGTAAACCCTCTTCCTACCGGACTTCTCAATAGCGGATATTCTCAATAGCAGAATCCTCCCAATAATGGACGGAGGTTGCGAGAATTAGTCAGGTATTGGAGATAATTTCACGGTGAAAGATTGTATTTTTTTATGGCATACCAACCCATGTTTTTTCTTAATATGTCAATATATTAACAGTCTTCAGTATTCTCACCTTGATCATTAACTATATTTCCTAAAACTCATCCAATTTATTTAACCTTTTCATTACTGGACTTCACATATAATATTTTATTTGGCTAACGGCAGACGATGTTTTTCAGCACAAGGGATGGAGCATTAAAGATCTACTAGGCTAGCAATTCATTACGTAAATTTGGGTACTCATGGTTTTGGGATTTTCCAGAATTCCGGTTATGCTCTCATTAATTAAAGAGTAACCCACGAAAATACCACACATGTGCAAGGTGTTTAGAAAGTCCCTTGAAGTTTGAGGTTACATAGATCAAGGAGGAAGTTACACATACTGTACGTAGAAACCACCAGTATGTGCGCCACCATAACTATTCTTCACTTTCCTGTAGTTTTAATGTATACAAGATCACGACCGGGCGCCTGTAATTGTGTGGGTCTGTTATGGTGGTAATTCATCCTAAAAGTTGCAGTCTGTGTCTCATTGCAATACAGTATTTCCTTCTTTATTGTGTGTATGTGGGACTGATAAAGGCCTTTTAACCTCTTGGATATCTGCCATGATGCATGACTTGTTGATAACCAATCCCAGCCATCAATTGCTGAATTCCTTTGCGTGTGCTACCCATCAAGAAGTATTATGAGTTCATGTAATCGTGCAACATAGTCCCCGAAACCTTTAATGAAGCGTATCAATCAAGTAACATAGAGAAAAGCATCAAAATTGAGGAAATAAACATACACGCCCGCCAGCTCTGTGATGTGTTTTTTATCGTACCTGCTGGCTGAAGGAACATGAAGAGGAGTGTGGCTAGAGTGATGAATTCCAGCATCTTGTGTTCTTCCATAGGGGAGTATTACTCGACTCACCACGAATACGCGCCAGCTTTAAGGACACCTAGCAGGCAGTCCAATCCTACCACCACAGCTCTGCCACCGTCACTGGTTAAACTTCAGGATACATTGAGAAGGGAATCCCCACTACCACACTCGGGCAGTTGCCAGTTGTGCAGCGTTTGTCAATGGAATAAGACAATGTAAAATCTTCTCTGTGATTAATTGTAATTACTGCGGATTTAGGGAAAATCATAATCCATAGCAATAGTAATTTACAGATATAATAGATTCCTTATTATTATTGTACTTTACTTGGATATCGTTGGACGCATTGGCAAGTCGTGACAAAAAGAGGAGGTGCTGCACGAAATTAAATGAGAAACACCACCAAAACATACATGTTAAATGCTCTTCACCTGCCACATTAGATGATAATTGTTTATAACTATAATATTCAGTGGCAGAGAGTAGAAAGGGGGGGGGGGGCCTTAAAGAATGGGCAGGAGTTTTACATGCCACGGAGAGTGCCCCCCCCCTCCCCTCACTGTATATCGCTTCACCTTCTTACGTAAAAGTTAAATGTACTTTGGTCAGTGTCAAGTTGTTTTAGCCAGTTAAATGTACTTTGGTCAGTGTCAAGTTGTTTTAGCCAACGAGTTTTAGTGTGTGTCGTCGCTAAAATACTGTACAACAATCGCTGCTCAGACTACCTTAAAGAAAATGGAGGTGGGGTGATATTCTGTGACTCTCAAAGTGCTTTGAAATCAATGAACAGCCCGTCAGGTTCTATGTCTGAAGTTGTATGTGATATTAAAAGAAATGTGATAACTGCCAATGAGAACAACTCTCGTATCGAATTTGTGTGGATTCCGTCCCATGTTGGAATTAGGAATCATGACTGTGCTGATAGACTCGCCAATGAGGCATGTAAGAAATAAAATGTTGACGGTGACCTTGGCCTGTCCAATGTTGTACTTAAAAACATTCAAGTCAGAATCATGAACTCTGATCTAGAAGAACTGAGAAATGGAGAGAGACCTGGCAGTTGTAGCATTAGTAAATATGAAAAATTTTGTAACAAGAGGTACCGGTATGGCCAGCATAAGGACAGAACCAGACAATGTGATGTAGTCGTGGCCAGAATTAGGCTAGGATACGGACACATCTGCCAAGTTAGTAACGCTGTACCCATACCGGAACACTCAGCATGTAAACTTTGTGATAAACCTTTAAAGCATACACTTGAACACTATATTATTGAATGTGACACTGTCAGAGACTTCAGGCTTCAGAGCACAGTAAAACTACTTTTCTTTACGTTCCTGGGAAGTGAGGGTCCCTAAACAGCGTGCCAAGGAAGCGAGGGGGGGTCTTTATTAGTATAGCAGAAAAAGTGTGCAAAGTGAGCGTATGGGATAGTTTCTGTAACTATGATGTTATTTTTGGACGTTAAATCAACCACTAAGTTCATTATTACATCTTTAGTTTTGAGAAGAGTGTGTGGTAAAACACTTGAGAATCTGTACCCCATCTTAATGCAGCTTCTTCCCATAGACCTAAGACCATAATTTGCTTCCATTCTTTTGTAAATCTCTGAAATCCGTAGAAATTTATTTAATATCCCAATGTTTATAGAAATTATCACCAATTCACCACATCTGACGTTCTGTAATATCCGGGTGTCGGAGAAGGACGGTGACCCTTGTAGATGATGCTCAACAACTAGGATCTACAACAGAACGTATTGGGTTAATTTAATAGTAAATATATTTCTTTGGAGGCGAAACTTCCGCTGATAACCTTCGTTCTCACTGTTGTTTTAATACCACGAAACATTAATACAGAGACGACAGTATTGTATGTGTTTGTCTCGCGTTGGACAGCCTAGCTATCGCATCCGCTGTGATGTGAAATGATGAATATAATTTTACGCGCGCCTCCTCTAGTGGTGTAACATGGTGCAAAACATAAAACGTTATAACTGACATTAATACCGAGAGAGAGGGAATATATTTAGTGATAAGATATCTTACGAGCATTTCCTACTTAAGCTTGTATAAAGGAAAATAAATTCTACAACCACAATGTAACTTTTCTTTTATTAAACTACATCTCCATCGAATTACTAGTTACTGTATTATTAAATACATAAAAACTCAGGAGGAAGCAAACGTGATTGAAGGATAGTGGTGGTTGGCACTGCAGTGACTCTCCGGGCAGATAGATAGATAGATAGATAGAACTGTATAGGTTAAAATCCCCGATGAAAATAAGCTTCTAACTACTTTCTTGGACTATTCTTGGTTAAATCGATTTACTTTTTACCATTGTTCTTGTATTCCTACAACTATATACTGTACAGTCGATCAAAAAACTATCCTTACAAAATTGTGTTAAGCAATATGACACACCGAAATTACGTCTTGAACCAATGTGAATTCGAATGGAGATTTCACTGAATAACATTCTGCCTATTTCTATCTCTTGATTCAGACAAAGTGACTGAGGTTGCTAGAAGCCCCCAGGCGAGGCAGCAGGAAGCATAGCCCCAGGTGCGCTGGCTACACACACTTTCTTGAGACATTTGATGAACTCGGTGGTCTTGTAGGAGGCTGGTTCAGGGCAGGTGGTGGCGGCGGTAACAACAGCGGCAGCGAGGGAGGGAGGCGTCAAGAGAGAGACTTGCGATACTACGGCTCCACGGTCAAGGCTTCCATCCTCACCCAGCTGACCCAGGGATCACACATGTATATAAATTCTCGGTTACATGGTTAAAAAGAAGGAATTTTACAGTAATTTTGAGATCACCAGAAGATTCACTCCCCAGTTTATTTCACTTCAATAATAACCTAACCTAATATAACCGATCGGCAAGAGAGCTGACAAGTGGCGAAGAGGATAAATTATCAGACTCACAAATACAAATGAAGATCGTAATAGAGAACAGACCGACTGGCTAGTAAGCTGATCACCTGCTGCCATATGGCATCACAAAAATTTTGACCAAGTCCCAGGTTACTGAGCTGACTTTCTGCCTCATTTACACACAATTGCAGGGTCTCAATTGTTTCTCTTACTAGTGACAACACAACATACATAATGTATAATTTCTCACTCTTGATTTATTTATTTTTATTTTTGCATTATTTATGGTTATTATTTTTATTATGATTACTATTATTTTATTTATTGTAATTTTTATTAATTTTTATTATTATTATTATTATTATTATTATTATTATTATTATTATTATTATTATTATTATTATTATTATTATTATTATTATTATTATTATTATTATTATTATTATTATTATATTTTCGTCCCCCCCCAGGCCCTGATGTAGGTCAGTAACCTGTGCCTGGGTGGGCTAATCCCCGTAAAAAAAAGACAAAATGCGGTGTTGTTATCGTGAAGGATACTCACCATGCCGGTAGCGTTGAGGACACACTGTCTGATGGCTAGGTTAGCTACGGGATTTGAGGTGGGTTTCTTCCCTAGGCTACCGACTAAGCCTGTCACCAAAGCTTTACCTGTGGAATAGTGACTGTGATAGACGTGTACAAAATCGCCATATAGACAATACAGTTATACAGGTATACAAACATTGTTAAGTTATAATAAAACCCGAAAAGTCACTAAAAAACACTTAATCATAATATAACTCACCTATACTAGCATAATAGTCGGGTTTTATCGGCACGCTGGTTATGTTGACACAACCCATGATGACGTCAGGAGTACCGAGCAGTGTTGCCAACAGACCGTCTAGAGGCGCACACTGGCTTTTCTTCATCAGACATAAAGGCACTGGGTCCGTCTTGGCACACATTGACGCTGAAACAATAATGTATATTGCCCATTACCGCAGCTATATATATTATATCTATATCTACTGTTAGCTATATCTACCGCATGTTAGCTATATCCATGTCTACTGTTAGCTATAGTACAGTTTAATAATTTTATTGTACTTACTGTCCACTTTGGTAGATCCAGTGGCAGTTGTCCCAGCAGCAGCAGAGGCGACAAGAATAGCGAACAGTGTCAGCCAGCAAGGACGCTTCGAGTCAAGGTAATTCATGATAGTGTTTGTTGTAAATACCTGTAAACATTGAGCTTGGTGTTAGTGAATTGGGATGGAGAGTTTTATGATATAATGATGGTATTAGGCGGAGTGAGTGAGTGAGGAGGGTTACTGAGACTGAAGCGAGAGTGAGACGGTTGGGGGCGTGAGTTGATGAGGGATGGGACATGATAGTGTGGGGAGGAGAGCTGTGGTAATGATTATTGTAAGGTTGGAGAAGCAAAGAAAGGGTAGTGAATTAAGTGGAGAGATGATATTTTTTTTTTTTTTTTTGGTGGAGGCGGGGTAGAGGGTGTGGGGTATGAGATTGTTTGGTTCACACTCAGGATTGGATGGAGAAAGGAAACTCACGATGTGCTCTCTATATACATGTTGTATTGGATGTACAATGCAGCTTGGTGCTGGGAAGGCAGCATGGTTACAAGCGTGATGTGGAGAGCTGGTTGGTGAGGCAGGCATGGTTACAAGCGTGATGTAGAGAGAGCTGGTTGGTGAGGACGCTCAGAGAAGGACAGCTTGTGGGTCGCCATGCTCGCCAGCGGGAGAGAGGACCGCCAGGCAGGCGGAGGAGGGAGGGCCGCCAGGCAGCGGCAGAGGAGGAGGTGTTGCTGGCTGTGGCTGTAGGTAGAGAGAGAGATCACCACGAGGTCAGGTCTTAAATAGCGGGGGTAGGCGTGGCTTAGCAGTTGACCCCCGCTCCGTGGTGTATGGCGGCGCTGGTTGACCTAGACCACGAGGCATACACTGGGGAATTGGTGAGGTCGGCTAGACAGCGACAAACAGCGTTTGTAGGGGAGAATTCCACTACAATACTCCCCCTTCCCTCCAGGCTGTGTAGGAGACTTGTTGTCTGCAGGGTTGCATAGCACATGTGAGGCAGAACGGGCGGTGCGTGCCTCATGTGAGACAACGGCGATGGCGTGATGAGCCGGTCGCTGGGGACAACTGTCTAGATACACAATATCTGTGGGAGTAGAGAGGGAGAATAAGGGTGTGTGGAGGCGATGAATGTTGTGCTTCCCTCACGGCAGGTACAGAGTCGTCAGATGCGCCTGCTGGGGTGTGTGGGCCTGGGTCAGGAGCAGGGGCTGCGTCAGCAGAAGCGGATGAGGGCTCGTGACAGCAGCTGGGTCCACGACAGCAGCAGGGTGCAGGACATTAGCAGGGAGTACCTGAGGGAGAAAAGAGGGGTGTGTGGGTCCGCACTCAGGAACAGAGGCCGCATCAGGGGCGGCAGGGGTTACTGCTGGGCCGGGGTCGGCGTCTGAGGCAGGACGGGTGTGCTGGGGTCGGTAGGACGTGGTGCTTGGGGCAGGAAGAGGAGCTGGTCTCTGCTTAGAGTAGCAGAGCTGCTCTAGGGTGTCTAACCTGCGGTGTAGAGACAGTAGCTGTAGAGCCGATGATAGCTGCTTCTGTGTGGATAAGCCAGTCTTCCATGTTGCTTGAAGACTGGGAGCGTGATCAGTTTCTCCTCCATCCTGTGTGAGTGCGAATCTCCGGGAGTCACCATTTGTGGGGTATGAGATTGTTTGGTTCACACTCAGGATTGGATGGAGAAAGGAAACTCACGATGTGCTCTCTATATACATGTTGTATTGGATGTACAATGCAGCTTGGTGCTGGGAAGGCAGCATGGTTACAAGCGTGATGTAGAGAGAGCTGGTTGGTGAGGACGCTCAGAGAAGGACAGCTTGTGGGTCGCCATGCTCGCCAGCGGGAGAGAGGACCGCCAGGCAGGCGGAGGAGGGAGGGCCGCCAGGCAGCGGCAGAGGAGGAGGTGTTGCTGGCTGTGGCTGTAGGTAGAGAGAGAGATCACCACGAGGTCAGGTCTTAAATAGCGGGGGTAGGCGTGGCTTAGCAGTTGACCCCCGCTCCGTGGTGTATGGCGGCGCTGGTTGACCTAGACCACGAGGCATACACTGGGGAATTGGTGGGGTCGGCTAGGCAGCGACAAACAGCGTTTGTAGGGGAGAATTCCACTACAAGGGTCTTTGTGGCGGCATCGAGTTAATTATTAAGGCGCCCAGCTTGACCAAAACTGGCGCAGGTTGAGATACATTCTGGAGTCAGTACATGCCCGGTACTGTATTTGCTAACAATAACTTGTCATGTCATACTAGGACTTTTTACTTCAACTCTGATTTTCTGTCGTTTATTTCCGCGAATTGTCGGCTTACCTAGTAGAACATATCAGTCAGACGAAACGTTACTGTACGTATCGTTTCCGCTTGACTGACGCGCCAATCTCCATCGTCAAGTCAAGATCCGCGCACTAGATAATGAGGATAGTTATATAAAATAGAATATCGACCCAAGTACAATAACTATTTTATGCGTGTGACGGCACTAAGAAAAATTAAAATCAATAAGAAATACTTTTTTTTCTGTGTAGCATATTACCCAATCACAGACTAACAGTGGCAAGCTTTGATGATTTACTGTTTTTGTTTTTCAAGTTAACTTATCGGGGCCGCTCATACGGGAGAATTACACGTCCCGGCAGATCTTTCCGGGGCAACATGACAGGACGATGAAATACGAGACAATCTCGTATAATTATACAGGACGCCTAGCAAACTTATCTCAAATATTTAAGAAGAAAATATTACGTATGAACATTTTAAAGCTAACTACGGTATATAAAATTATATGTATTATATTTTTAGCCACAACCTCTTAACTTTTCGTTCTCTCGTCGTCACAATCATTTACTGTACTTATCGTTACTAATTTAATTCATCACCATCGGTTGCTCAAACGTGTCAAATCATTTAATCAACTTCCAGTCATCACTTAAATGCAAAATATGTTTTTTTCTAAACTTCGCATCTTGTCACCATTTTTATTATCTCACCACTAGTTTAGTTTCACTATTTAAAATGACTATAGATTAATTACTGGAGACGTTTTCTACTGCTGTTAAAATCTGTCTAGTCTTTTTCTCACACTTGATAACGATGACCTCGACGTTTCCTTACCCGAGAGACGCTACACCGTCACAACCTACCACGAGTGTGTGAGGAAGTGCACCAACGACCCCGCGCCAGATTAACTAGTATAGTACGGCCATAATAAACAACAACAACAAAAGTGTCTTGACTAACCACGAATACCACTGAGATTCTCAGCCAATAGGACCTGTTTCTGCCAGTTCCTAGCCAATAGAAGAGATATCTAAAAGCCTATTCAGCAGCTTAGCTTAGGGACAATGACGCCAGAAACACGAAGTTGTGCTTAATGCGACACGTGTTATCCCGTAATGCGACACATGTTATCCTGGGTGATACTTCCTAAAAACAAATCTCCATGGACAGTGTGTGAGCCTCGCCACCTTGTCCAGATCACGGCCTGGGGTGTGTCAGAGCAGGCATGTTGTACCAGGATTAAGCAGAGTCGGAAGAACTGCTGCCCTGCACACGACAAGAGATAAATTTTCTGAGCGAGTTCATCTGATCAGTTTATTTACTACACTGAGGACATGATCGCAGTTCTAAACAAGCATGGGCAGGTTTTATGCGTTTATACAGTATTTATTTTAAGTTTTTCTAAAAGTAATTAGGAAAGTCTTGTTATATGTATTTGGATGATTTGTCGCTTACCGGGGTAGATTGAACTAACAAGCTGCACTGCAATCAAGTTTGTGGTGCAGCATTATAAATATGTGCACTAACGAGGAGTAAATGATAGTATACCCCGTATATCCTCTTTGAAGTGTCATCAATGTTAAAGAGTTATCTCCAGAAAATACCTTGATTGCAGTTAATGAAGTTTCTTTGACCCGTTTGGACATGTGATACTCCTCCTTACTGTTGGTAAAAACTACAGTAGGTGCTTCTTTTTGCATTTCTTGATGTTGAATCTTAACAGCCATTCCTTTGACCACTCCTGAAGCCGACAGAAATCTTCCTGTAGCACTTCACAATCCATTTCATACAGTGCTTAATTTCCCCGAAAATTTTTTAAGGAAACTCACTTGATTACAAAAAAAAATTCTTGATATGTAGCCATAATAGTTTTTAACACAGGAAGGAAAACACAAATAGAAATCATTATATTCTTTATATACAACATACAGAGCTAACACGGTTACATATTTTAACACCAATTGGCACCAAGTATGACCCCTAGATGTACAGTATTTAAAGCATACAAATTCTGTTACTGTTTACAGTAACACACCTCTATTGTGATTATTCAGGACTAACTTCTTTAGCAGTTGATGATGTTTTAAATCTAATTCTTCACATGTCATGTTCCCTGTAGAAAATATATTGATCATTGCACATCAGTATTTAGTTTCACATATATATATATATATATATATATATATATATATATATATATATATATATATATATATATATATATATATATATATATATATATATATATATATATATATATATATATATATATATACTTATTTTTTGTGAAGGAATGAGATCTCCCACAAGAAAACTATTTATAAAATGTCACATGTGTAATGCAGAATGGGAAAATGAAGCTTAAATAGCACTAACCATATACAGTACAGTAAAGAATTTAGATGCATACAACACATTCTTATCTTAAATGATTTTCAACTCAAGATGTATCTCATGCACTTCCTGCTGAATTATGAAATACAGTACAGTACTGAATATGAGAACTTTCTAAAGAGCCGAGTATAGCAGCAGGTTTCAAATTTATGTCCGACAACATATTTGATGATTTTAATCACCGACTTCCATTGCATTTGATACTTCTGTGCTGGTACAACTGACCACCCATGCCACATAGACCAAAAATATAAAACAGTTGTAAGTACAGTTTATACATTACAAAATTTTAATAATTAAATGCCCTGTATGTACTTTTTACAAGTGCAGTGGTGGCATGTTATACGCTTATTTTCTTTGTAAAATAATTACACCATAGTTGCTGAAATGGGAAGTTTTACATAAACATACCTAACATTTATAAGAATGGCAAGTACAGTGTTGATCAAGGCACCTAAGCTAAGGCACATCACTATTCTCCACATTCTTCTAGTGAACAGGAAATGTGTTTGTTTAATACACATTTCAAACTTTTTGGCTGGCAAGATTTTAAGGCACTTACATTATATCTGCAGGTAGAATGTTAATTAGGAACTTCCAAATGGTTGACTATTCTATGATGTTCAAGTGCAGTAATAATTTTATCCATCTCGTACAGTACTGTGCTTTGTACTAGATGATTTTCATATACAACAGCATATGAAATCACAGACTGATTTTCAGGAACTTTGCTTATACACAACCTTCACATATTCAGGCAACCATTAACTAACTTGCCTCCTACAGTCCAAGCTGAATCTTGTATTTTTCCTGTGTTTAAAATTATAAAAAGTATACTTCAATGATTTCGTTTACTACACAGTATAAAAAAATTTAATCTCCATCTAGTTCAGGATTGGTAATTCCTGGTCTCATAAAACTGTTGATTTTGTGCCCAGTGCACTTTTGTCTTGATAAAATTACCTAAGTATTGATTATGGACAGTGGCCATACCATGTTAAAAAACAGCTTCTCATCCAATCTTTCTGTAATACCTTTTGGGTTTTCAACCTTAAAACTATATTAAAAGATTAAATTAATTTATTAGCTTTTACCTGTATTCTTGAAGCTAATGCCATTCAGTAAATATTTTATCATCTTCAGTGTAATACTAGACAAAATAGGACTCTTGGAGTACTTATAATATCACCTTAGAAACTAAATTGATACATTATTAGCCAACAGAAGTCTGAAATGAAAGAGGGAAAGGTGCCAGATGACTGTACAGTACACAGGTCAGTAATAGCATCATGGTACTTGTGGGAAGGGAGGTTATAGGAACTACTGTCCTCTAGAATTATTTTGTCAATCATAAGACACTGATGAGTTGCAAATGTGATGGCGACAAAAATTACAGTCATACAATAAATGAGGAAGCTACTGTAGTTCTCTTTGGTTAATATCCTGTAGGTACACTTTGATATGCTGATTGAGGATATAGTGTAAAAAGTTGTAATATGGTTCATTAATGTTTCTTGACCTACGTTTACCCAGTCTTCAAGAACAATCACCTAGCAACACCTGACTTATAAATATTTTGCCCTTGGAGTCCTGATCAGCTTCAATAGTATATACTGTAGTACCACTTTTCTGAACAAAATCGAAATGAACAAAAATTTCAACCCACCAACAAAAAGTTATGGTCTTCACAGATTTTTTGCCATGTTCATTACTCAGACTAAAGGTGTGAAGATACATCAAACATACATGTAGTAGTATAAGGAATGAACAAATAACATATATAGTATGTGTTTAAGTTATATATGTCATTTCACTTGGATATAAAACTATTGAATGAATGTACAGTACAGTACTTAGTTTATGAAAATTACTTCTCTTCTAAGCATAAAAAAAAAAAAATATCCTAATGACTGCAAAATTCTGATAATACTTAAAAAAACATAATGCTTAAACAGAACCAGTATACCTGACTGAAATAGTATGCATGGTATATACAGCAGTAAAGAATGGCACTAAAACCTTGGAATGGAAACTTACTGCAGTACAGTACGGTATTGTGAAAGTGACAGCACTCAAAGGTGTTTTAGTATAGGTAACAATATTCTCTAAGGAATGAGTACTGTATTATCACAAGTACTGTACATTATATTATTCGAGATGACTTAGACCAATGGTTCTTAACCTTTTTAGGGTCATGCCCCCTATAGCAGTTGGTCCTTATCTCCATGCCCCCCTCCTTCCTTCATATAAAATTTTAAAACCATGATCATAAACACCACCACCACCACATGGCCATAAACATCACTCAAAGTAGACAAAGCGTGATTTTGAGTTGGCAAATTTCATTCTCGTTATTAAAACGAAACAATTAGCATTCTTTTCAATTGATATAAGTAATTATCATTATTGTTTCGTTCATAAAAAGTCTACCCTACATCATAACTCAATTGAAGAAAGAAATGCGCGAGTGTGAGAGGTAGAAAATTGTCACGGACGGACGTCGCGGGCGACTGGCACTGGAAATCGTCTCGGTCAGTGTTGACAATTTTTCAAATGTGAATTATCGTACTGGAGCCTCAAAACTATCGTTTCATCATCAAATTATCGTACACTTACCGACATTATTACTACCTTAATCAATCACTTTTAGTGGAATTTTACATTTTGATTGACGTAGTTATCATTTACATTTTGAAGTATCTGTGGGGAACGAGAACCCCTCCACCCCCCCTACGAAAATCCAAATAAGGTCATACACACACCTGTTAAGGCCATTCCTTATTTTTGCTCTGGGTTCGCACTTTGAAATTACTCAGGCCCCCCCGGTTAAGAACCGCTGACTTAGACTATACTTCTTAATGCAGCAATTTATTAATACAGTATTATTATATTAGTACAGTATTATTATTATTAGTTACAATACATTAAAACTTACACAAAATTAAAATTCTTACGTAATAAACCAATAATTGAGTGATTTGGTTTGGTAGTCCATGGAAGACTAAAGTCATTACTCGTTTTTTATAACACTGATAGTAATAAACACTTTAGTATTCAGACAAAACCAGAATTACCAAAGTTGTTTACCAATATCTTACTTCTCTTGATTTCTATATCTCAGAATGTGTTCATTGTTCATCACTTCAATTTTTTCATAGTGTATTGTATACTTGCCCTGTTCACATGTTCATTTTTATTTCTTCAAGTTCTAAACAACGAATTGATGTACTGGTACCTGACAGCCTATTCAACATTCAGAAATCTGGGTGGGTTTGAAGAGATGGCCAGTAGCTGTAATATTAGGGCAAGATACAAACACTACTATCTTCCACACATAAAACCTACAGTATATATACATAGAAGTGATTTCATTGGATGTATTATTTAATATAACTTTGGAAGTAAAATTAATCACATAATACAAATCTGTGAACTTACTTAAAATTTACTATACAAGAGCATAACCACTTATATATATATGTAGATATAATGTATACAGTATATATATAGTTTCAGGCAAATCTCCAAAAAGATGATCGATCATCGCAACTCAGCGTGAGGCTTTATCTTCAAAGTTCTGACCAATTATTTTCTTCCTTTGCTTTTTTATTTGTTCTTTAAGTGTATTCATTCCTGGGTTTCCTCTGGGAATTTCCTCTTCCGACTCTGTAACCAGATAAACATTTAACATCACTTCATTAGAGATGGAGGTTTTCACAACAATGGAAATATAAGCTTGTAAGCAAAACTCACATGGGTATAGACTGTCAATTAAGATTTTATTGAAAATAGGACCCATAGGCCTAACAGTCTATTGGGGATAATGCTTTGCGATGAACATATGAGTTAGACAGAGAAGTGTGATGTCTCCAGGCATTGGTGACTGCTAACTCATCTCTATGTGGATGACCTTGTGCTTTATGCCTATATTTAACTGAAATTGCCAAGGATTTGGTTTTTAAGAAGCAGCTTGATACAATGAAGTTTGATACTGAGTGAATTAAAACAAGGCATGAGGTACTGGAGTTGGTTGAATATCAAGTTATTTAGGAATAATGTTTAGTAAGAATGGTACAATAAAGAACAATCACTACACAACTCACCTGAATCTGATTGATAACCTGATTTACTCTCATAATCCTCGAGGAACCCAAAGTTCTCCTCTATCTTGTCCACTTTAGAATTCCTATCAGGTTCCACCTTTTCAACCTTGTTCCTCTGTCTTGCCAAGATCTGCCGGAGCTCAGAGGATCTGGCTGTTTTATACTATAGAAGAAACAAAGATTTAAATTTTAGTTACTGTACTGTATTAACAATTTGAATGACTAATAAATTTTCTTAATCACCTTTTGGTTAATAGCCATTCATCATCATTTTATATCCATTTTCCATGCTTTTGTGTGTAGTACCTGATGACAAGGTGTCCAGGTTACCATAGGGCAAATCTGAAGCAAGTTTACAGCTGGATGCCCTTCCTATCAGACATCATACTCTTCACTACAAGACAAAAACAGACAAATCTTACCCCTGATACATTGCGTTGGACTGTGATCTGAGAGGCCAGACGAGCACCTTCCGAGACTCCACAGAATTCCTCAAGTTGTTTTTTATCCAGAGCAAACAACTTGGTGCCATCTATACCCTCAAACTGCTTCATAATCCTGCACAAGATAGCATGTATTTAGTTTTAAAACACAGACATAATACCCCTGCTCCCCTATAGTCATAATCAAAGGACAAAGTTACAGGGGGTATTTGTTAAAAGCTTATAATTAGATAATTAAATTTAAAAATAATATTAAATATACCAACAGAAGAAAATTTACCTTTTAGAGAATCCCTTCAGTTTGAGCCACGACTGAACTTCTTCGGGGGTGGACCCTTGGTTGATGTAAACATCTGGCGTTTTCACTATCTCTAAATGAGGTCTTTGGCGACGGAACGACTCCAGGACCATCCTTAATTCTTCATTCATCAAATCTGCTGTAGACTTAGCTATGGATAAAAGAAGGTATCTATTACAAGTTTGAAGTAGAACTATAAAATGAGTCGTCTAAATCATCCACAATTTCTATGTTATTCGAGTAACTTTATAACAGTTGCATATTGCACATTCCATTAGAATCTTTGACAACAATTATATCACCCATAGTTAACAGAAGTATTAAGGCCATCCTACATTAACACCTAAAACAAAAATAAATCTTTACAGCAACTTATAATTTTACCACAACAACATTGCTCAGAATATATGTAATCTATTGCCACCACTTCAATCCCTGACCATCTAGTTCAGAACCTACAACCTACACTTTAGTATACATCTAGTTTAGAACCTACAACTATACATCTAGTTTAGAACCTACAACTATACATCTAATTTAGAACCTACAACTATACATCTAGTTTAGAACCTACAAGTAACACTTTACTTATGGTATATCTAGATAAGAACCTACAATCTACACTTAATGTATAGTATCTAGTTTAGAACCTACTGGGGACATCATTGTGTTAACCACTTCACTACAGGGATGACACTTTTGATATTTTTGTTGGTTAACGTCAGATTATTTTATTCAGCTAACAGGGGGCCATACGCAAGGGGTTATGATACAGGTTTGTATTAAGTTTCAATTCCTCCACTTGTTACAAAGAAATGTAGTCAACAAAATATGGGACAGACAAATGACTAACAAAGGGGGTTAACATATGCTTTTCTGACTCCAGGCAGCATTAAAAATACAAATAAAAAATAATGGTACGGAGTTATCAAAAGGAACCAACCAAATGATGAGAACTTTTTCTCGTCAACAAACTTGCAAGTTCTGTACTGTGTTGGTAGAGAAGTTAATCACAACATAAAAAAGAAAAAATGCATAGAAGTAAACCACAGAACCAACTGCAAGTAACTGTAAGAAAAAATTAAATGTTAATGAAAGAGACTTTATGAGAAGACTTGTCATGTTTACTGGAACAAATGAAATCATGTGAGGGTCATATTACCGGTGAAAGTTAACCATATATATCAATCAATGTAGCTTATGAATCGAGTGTAATTCTCTAAACATCAGTTCACTATTCCTTATATTTTTCAAACACTTTCAAAATCGCTGATTGTGATGGTGGGCGGTGTGACACAGATGATGCTCACTATATACAGTACAGTACAACTAGAAGGAACAACTTACTGGTACCATACATTCTCTCAGCAGTTTTGGGGCGGGACTTTTTGGTTATCCGTGGTGTTACAGGTTCATCAGGGGCAAAGTCAGGAGGAGGTGGGGGAGGGGGAGCTGGGATACTGCTCAACTTCTTACGTGCTGATGGTTCATCTTCATCGCTAGAGTCGGCGTTCGTGTAGTCTGTTGGGAAACAATAAAAAGTAAATTGATAATTCAAGTTATATTTTAGTCTAAGTTTTACATTTTTTAGGAATTACAGAACTGAACATGAATCAAACTTCACCAGAATAATAATGAAAATTTTTACTTCATAGAGAGATGTAAGAGAAAAGCAACAAAAACACAACTTAAACAAGACAAGAAGTTGACAAGTGCCAATGCTCGGGCAAGACAAGCTGAAGTGTGACACTGAAGCATGGATAAGCTACACTTGACATAAACGTGTGAATCCAGTCACACAATTTCCAGGTATGTTTGATGTATTAGTAATGAATTAGGCAACTTTCAGTATTTTCCAAAGGACAAATTGTGAAACTGGATTCATAGACTATAAGATGAAAATCCCACAATGAACACAGCATACATAACTCACCTGGAGTGTGGCTACTGAGGTCCTCCTCGCTCGATTCCAATTCAAATACTGCAGGAGCTTTGTAATGTTGGAAGGGGTTATGAGACACTAAATCCATATATTCACTAATTCTCCATATTTTCAACTTTCTACACAAACTGAACTACAGTAACTAATTTCAAAGAATACATGATCATTTAACAGACTAAGGCTACATCTACAAGTAATTCATTAAAGAATACTCAGTTTACATACTTTTAAGATGCAGTAAATGTCCATCTTCCCATTTAACAAATTAAACAATATTTCTTGGAATAATAAATACCAAAACACACCTTACAATGTAATTAACAAAAGACCGCTAATCTTACATCCACCAGTACTAAACAACAGACACAATCACAACATTCCACACCTGACATACAGTACTTCAAAATTTAAAGGTTCGATGTGATTTGAGCTACGACCATGATTATTATGATCATTTCTCCACACTGAAGCTGTAACGTAAAATAATAACATCGAGTCAAACTATAAATATCTACACAAAGTTAATAAATGGTTTATTGGATAATTTTATTTTTATTTTGTGGTTTAAATGGATGATCAAACTCAGTAGTGGTATTGAGAAGCTGATAAATAGTGAGATACATCATTATGTAACCTGTACTTGAATACTTAGGTTCACTCTGCATGAAGACTTGAGTCACATATTATAATCAGTCTTTAACAGTCTGACTACGGGGCAAGTCAGAAGGATAAATGCTTTACTATGTGTATTCAGGGATCCTTAATCATACATGGTATCTTAACCTTCCCAAGGCTTCTATGACTTAAATGTCTACTGGAACTGTCCTAAACCATAGCTACATCAGTACAATTTTTAGTAAATTTAATAAATATATAAATGTGTTGTGGGAAACAACTCCTAATTTTTGTCCCAAAATTTTTGCAAACCATTTCTTACTATTCCACAAGGAACCAAACTCATGAGCAACTACAGACCTTCCCTCACTCACTCGCTCATTCATTCTACCTACCTTACCAGATACCTTTCTGAATACTTTTTATTGATCAAAATAGCAATTAATACGATTATCAAATTTATTATATATTACTGTACTCAAATTTCTGTTCTCACTTCCTACATCCAGCTTCAATCCATTCAAAGCTAATTTACTGAAGTAGTATTCTCTCAAAAGGACATTTAAGAATTACTAAGACTATAACCTTTGTGTGGAGATTCTTAGTATTTAAAAATCTCTCCCTTATAAAGCAAAAACTTATAAAAAAAACCTGATTTCACTGTTAACTGGTCAAAAGTACTCTCATTCTAATAGGCCCTAACCTTACAAAACTTAACCATTAGGAATTGGAGCCCAATCCTAGTGGGTCCTAATGTAACTCAACCTTACTACTGTACTGTACTAGGATTTGAACCCAATCCTAATTGTTAGGTTAGGGCCTTTAAAAGTGAGGCTCATTGTCCTGTAAGATTCGCTGTAATTAAAAAATATGTATATACAGTATATCATCAATGAATACTTGGTGACTGTACTGTAAGGGTTACTTACCTAACAAGAAACTACAGTATTGTACCTTCTCCCTGAAAACATGGAGCCATGACCCCCAGAAAAAAAAGTCTTGAAGAAAATTGTCAGACTTGCCCCAAAATCCTCAACTGAAGGCACTGGTGCATTGGTGCAAAGTTTGTTTTGGGCTCTGTTGACAACATCGCACACAAGGTATACGTATACTGCACAGGGAGATGTTTCAATAATAATAAAAAGAAAAACTATTTTCACAGTGGTTTATTAATGTTATCTTGATATTACACACTTATATATGAGATTCATTTGCCACAACCATCTACCATTTTACTGAAAAATAAGAAATCTTATGTTACAAATGTACATGAGATTCTTTACAAATATCTTTAATGTGATTTAACATTAAAATCTTGTCAGTGTCTATCTTTGAATGTGGCTGAGAACAGACAAAGGAAGTAGTAGTGTAATAAGTCAAACATATTAATTACTCAATTTCTAGTGCAAGTTATTGCGTGTCTCTTGAAAAAAAGTTTAATGGAAAATGTTGTCTGTAAAGTCTCGTCTAGATTTATATCTATTACTTTTTTGTCAGGAAAGTTTAAGACTTTAGCCCATTACATTATGAAAACAGCTTGTCCAAGAGACAGGTCAAACAAGGTCTTAGGTCACGAGAGGACAGTCTTCCCAGTTTATATACACGGGAGGCAGGAGTTATTTTTAAACAGTTGTCAAGTTAGTTGGCTGAAGCCACGGACAGTGACAAAATTATTGAACTTGAGCACTACGCAGGATTTCTGAGCTTTTAATCCTCGTAAAAGAAATCCAGTTCATGTCAGCACCTACAAATGAGTAGCTCACCGCGTCACATAGTCAACAGAGCCGTCCACTACAACCCTTCACCGCGCATGCAACGACTGTTTTGTCCCACGCATGTTAACCACTCCTATGAAAGAAGGCAATAACATCCTCTACAATACTTTATAGATAAACACATTACAGAATTATGATCTCTATATAAAAGATAAAGTTGAGTTTTCTTATAACTTCTTCAAAATATCGCAAAACTTAACTGCATTATCAACAGATGCATTTGTTGAGACGGACTTTAGTATCGTACAGAACATCGCCACCTTCCCCCCTAAAGCTCCAGAAACAAAAGTACATTACCTGGTCTACAACAGCATTCCACTCACCATTATACGTTAGGGAAGACCATCAATAAAGTAAACAAAGCTAGAAATATAAAGCTGGACATGTACATTATTAATTCATTAAGTCTTGTGAGCAACAGGTTAAAGCTACTTACTACGGTACTTTCTGATCACAACACATCTTTCCTCTTAATAATGTACATGGAGGAACAAATCACCAGCGTATGATAGTGTGTAAGTAAGTAAGTGAAATATATATTAATAGAAAAGAAGAAGAATAGACAAATAAGCATGTCGACACACTAGTAAGCTTGGTGGGAACGTTCATCATTTTCAAGACAAGTTTACTAGTCAGCATTTCATTAGTAGTTAAGCTGGAGATAATGGCCTGAATTATGACAATTCCCCAATTACAAAGGGTATAACGTTCAATACACACTTATGTAATACAGTATCCTATTTTGAATTTGTGGCAAGACACGAATTTACAGTATTGCAAAAATCATAGAATCAGCTTTGGGGTTAACTCGTACTTAACTACCAGGAGGGAATAAAGCATTCAGTCATTCAAGGTCTATGATGAGCAAGGCAGTCAGGTGTTTTCTGAGCAATTAAGGTCATTATTCATATCTTGGGCAGTAATATAGAGGCATTGTCTAAGGTGGAGGAAGTATTGAGGCATTAGTCATTATTTTTGTCAATCTGTAATAGTTTATAAGTCGTATCTGCAAAAGACATAAAAACACAAAAACAAAACTGCAATTTCTGTACATTTAAGGAAAAAATGTGTTATGTTAAGTGTTAGTGAAGGTTAGAATTATTTAAGATTACATTTACTACACAATGATGTACATGATGAGAATGAACAACCGTGACAATATTACTGAATAATGGAGGGAATACAGCAGCTAACAAACGTGCCACCACAACACCGTCTATAATTATGTGATGTTGTGGAGAACTTCAACTACCAATAATGAACAAATTAATCTTCTACACTCACTTAATATGATACTGTACTGTCTACATGAAATAATTACAGGTTTTAATTTAATTACAAGGATTGTTGAACAAACTTTATATTGAACATACTTAAAAAGAACCTATACAACTAGATATAAAAGTTATGTTATTTTCTTTAAAATTTTTAGGGTAAGGCTTGCTAAAATATATATATACTATATATATAAATGTTTAGTGTGTAATGTGCCAACAATTGCTAGTCAAATTACACACCATTGTGCCAAATTTCAATCACATGAAAGCTTTACATACAACAGTGACCATTGAGTAAGTCCTGAGACAAACCAAGTTTACAACCAGCTTTCATTACTGATCTAATATTTGGCAATAAATCATTACAAACAACTTTACATTCACAAAGAGGAGGCCGCTAAAATGCATAGCCTACATACTGAAGCTTGTGTCTATAACCAGGACAGTGCACAGTGCAGGAGTTCAACAGACAAACATACATACACCCACAATGAGAGAGAGAGAGAGAGACCTTCACATGTCTCTCCATTACGTGCATCGTCCTACTGGCTCACAATCTCCCTTCACTAGTTCACTTGACATTTTCTTACTCTGGTACGAAGCATTAATTTCACCCAAATTTCCTCCATGATGCTAATTTTTAATCCCTCTACACATTCCGTTACCAAAACTATCCTCTTTAATAAATTATTTTTGAAAGGTTTACATAAAAATAAATTTATTAAGGAGATCATAAGCCAGTAGTTACGACACCTTAGACTTCAGGCAGGAATTAGAAATATCTGAATTCACCTTTCTTGCCCTGTCGTTCCTTCCAGACTGGAGCAGGTGCATTCCGCCGCACATCAGCACGGTAATCTTCCTTACCATCCTGTAATGCAGGTTAGGTTATTATGCCACGTTCATTACTCCTAAATGAACGTTCTCTGGCAGGTTATTACAACAGTTCACAACTCTTACCCTCACAATTGGAAATTAACGTGTGGACTAATGTACTTGCATCCAAAATAAAAGAAAAACAAAAAAATCAGTATAGAAAACTACAGGAGTCGAATAATTGGAGTTCTAAAATGAATAAAATTTTCCAAGAGTCATAAGGACTACTGTATTTGTACCTGGATAACAAATGTGATAAGAACAGACAGACCACCTGAACGTCTAGTAAGCTGGTAAGAGGTGAATAAGTATATGCAATGTCATATCACACCTGGTCAGCGGCGTAGGGAGTAACAATAGTATGAGGGACGTGAGCCACTTGGCCTCTTGCGTTTATTGCCTTCCACCACTTGCGGCTGTCATCCATAACCTGATGGGGAAACAGGCCTTATGAGTTGTTCTCAAACACATGTGGATATCATATACAACTTAAAGAGAGTTTAACCTCATCAACTATATCAATAATTTAAATTAGGATTATGAATTTATTGTCTTCACTCTGCTCACTTCCTTGGGAGATATGGTTACGGGAACAGTAGTGTTTGACAAGTGTTCTTCATTAGTTATACATTTCAATATCACTATTTTCATCTATATTATATACAGTTTGGTGAAGCTTATGGTTCCAAGACATTTCATCACTGGACAATTCATGAATGGTTTGGTATAAACCTAACCTAACCATGGCTTAATCATCTCTAAAATAAAGACATTATTATCTAAATTTAAAAATATAACAAAGTATTCAATAGACCGGTAACAAATTATCTGGAAACAAAACGTCCGCCCACCAAAGTTTACATTCAGATGCATATTTATTTAACAAGCTCCACAATACTCACCTCTAAGTATTCCCCACGAACAACTGTTAATTCTTTGTCATTGTTGGCCGTGCGTGGATAGGTCACCTGCACAATTTTTGCCCCGCGGGATTTAAGGTCATTCAACCACTGTCGCTGATGTTTTTCAAATGTAGGCTGATCCACCGAGTCCTGGGATATATCACTACGGCCAGCCTGGGGGTACTCCGAGGGTGGTGTCATGGACCGTGGCCTGAAACACATTAAAACACACCTCATTGATCTTACCGACTAGCTGTTCGCATCACTGCATATTTCTCTAACTCTTTAACATATGTCAGACTCTCAACATCAATAGGTACTTGGTAAGTCTAAATCAGTTTAATCTTGTAAAGTCTACCAAAAGATTTCTTATTAATTGTTTTATTTCTGTACTTAGCTTAATACTATACTGTGTGCCATGTAAATAAAGGTGTTGAAAATTATCTAGTCTTAAAAATACTAGCATGTTCTAATAGTGAAAGCTAAGATTACATATTTAAGCAGAGGAATTGGAAAAACTGCTCTGTGTAGGCTTAGTGTACAGTCCACATTAACCTAGCTAATACACCACAGTTTCAGAGTAACTTGTTTTTCATACAGTACAATTGTTTTCATCTTTTCTTTCCATTAATATTAATATTTTTCCATAGTCATTGTAATCATATAAGAATTAGTGCAGGGACGGTATGACCAACCTCTCATCTCGGGGATAGTATCGACCTGGGGATGGAGAGGGTTCCCTTCGATCTGAGTCGTAGAAGTCACTGCCATATTCATCCGTGCGTAGACGACCTTGCCGCATTTCTGCCTGTTAAAGTGGAAAATTATTTAGACTGGAGTGACTTATACAAAAGTATTCTACTTATATCTTACTTGAAATTCCACATAATTTAACTACCATATACAGTAGTAGGTTAATTACTGTTCTGGATGATTTTGTTTATATAAGTAGTACACCATTACCACACACTATCCTAAGATCTACAGCCCCCAAACTTGATCCCTTCATCCAGTACTCATTAAATGAAGTGTAAATTAATTACAACCCAAAAAATTCACACATGAACTTACTCCAGGATAATCCATGTCCTTGTAAGTTTGGAATACAAAAAAATAAATGGGAAGTTTAATATAGCAATGAGTAGAGTATAATAGAAGGAATATTTGGGGGGGTTAATAACAGAGACAAATAAGGAGCTTAAAAAATATTAAATCAAGAGTTTAACATCACAAATAAAAGAGCAATTTAATATCTGATGTGAAGACAGATTAAAAAAATCGAACTAAAATTTGGTACAAGTATTAACAGAATTTAATATTAGTAATAAACTGGGATATGTAACACCAACAGATCAGATATTGAAAAACTGAATGACATACAAACCCAGGTGTAGGAGGGTGGGTGGGGCAGTCATCCTAGGCAGTCTTTTTTATTGGGGGGGAGGGGGCAAAGTAAGGTTCAACCCACCTAGCAAACACATAATACAGTATAATGAAATCACAGCTATTGAGAATCTTTAAAGCCACAGATCGTTAACTAGAAGGCAAGGGGAGGAGGGAGGATATATTTCACCTTAAAGCACCATAATTCCTATTTTAGGATGAGCGTGGAAAACAGCCGTAAAACAATGACGCTGAAACACTCGATTCTACAACTTACTTCGCGTTGAGCATTTCGTATTTCCTCTGCTCTTGTACGCTTAGCTTCTGATGCAACCTCGGAGGCCAGCACATTGGAGCGTTCGCGTGAGTCTTCTATCAGCTCTGGTGCCCATCCACTTGAAAACACTAAAAAATATAATAGTACAGTAGTTTCCTCCATCATTTACATACAACATCCTTACAACAATCAGATTTATCATCACGTCACAGGTATGTCCAGTGCAGGTATACACATTGTCACTTGTTAATTAACTAGCATTACCATACAATACAATGATAAAAAAACAAATTGTAGCATACATAAGTTATATTAAACATTACTTCTATTTAAAATGGAAGAGGGAAACATGTGGTATTATTGCTGTCTGAAACTAATTGTAAAAAATAATTATTTCATATACACAAGATGGTGACAAACCTGGCTGGTAAGGACGAACATCGTACTTCCACATGTTACGTGGAATGCACCAGGTATCACCAAGACTCTGCCACAGTTCTGTCTCTCGTGAAGTTAAGCAGTTTGTTAGCAGGTCTATGGCGTCTGCAGTTAGCAATGGAGATAAGACCTTGAACGAGAGAAAAAAAGGTGAGAATTCTGTCTTTCTTAAAATACAAGACAAAACATTTACCAGCATTGAAAATTTGGAACACCATAACCACTAAAGATAATATAAAGAAAAGTTTGATTACTTGTGTAGGGGATTTCAGCATTATAATTTAAGTGGAATTACTTATTTTTTTAAGCTTTCTATATACTGTATATAATGTACAGATACTAAACTCACCTTGGTGGGGAGGTTTGCGCCGTAATTTGAGTCCCGAGACGCATCGACAATGATCGCCAAGGGAGTGAAGAGGAAGTGTACCAGTTCAGGAGCATTTGGGTCGTGGATGTGCGCCTTCAACTTTGCCTGAAGGGAGACAAGTTTAGAAGCAACAGTTATAACATTGGTGGTTTTACTATATACTGTACAGTCATTGAAAAGAGAGACATAGGGAGTGAGGAGAGACAGGAGAGGAAAGAGATGAGAGTGAAGAGAAGGTGAGAGGGGGTGGAGTGGAGAAAGAGAATTCCAAAAGTAGGCAGAACTTAACTGAACTATTAACTGGTCATAAGCAATGTTAATGTAGTCTGGCCATAAATTTACTCGGTAAGTTTTAAGTGAGTCAGTCCGGAGTCGACAAGTTTTAAGTAAGTCAAGTAAGTCAGTCCGGGTATGCATTCATAGGAGTAACCGATGCAGCAGAGAACCAGTGACTTGGGAATGCTTACCAGGAGGATAAATGACAGCTTAAATTTCTGGAAAATATCGACAAATTCCCGCTCTGGTGGAGGCTTTGCACGCATCGACAACAATCCGTCACCAATGTCTTTCTTCTTGGATTTACGAGACCTGAAAAAAAAATCACGTCTAAAAATAGATCTTTCTTTTTTTAATTTACGAGACAAGACAAAATAATCACACATGCAACTTTCTTCTTTAGCAATCACGTGTAAATATAACTCTTCTTTTAACTTCAGACACAAGAAAAAGTAACCTGATTTAAGAGGAATTACCTGCGACGGCGTTCAAGTTCCCTGGTGGCAGCCGCTGTGTGCTCGAGGCGTCCGATGAACCGCTCAATGTCGTCAAAGCAGGAGTTGAGGATGGCCACGTCCCGCTCGTACTTTTCACTGCTGGTCGACGACACATCATCGTTATGGCTCACACTGGACCTCTCCGACCTCGGACCCCGCGCTTCTCCCCTAACCTCACTATCCGCTGTATAATAAAAACACATATTAAAACCATACTCTCACACATGCTATATTAGTCACCAATCTATTACTGTACTTATTTATCGACCAAGTTTTATGTGAGGTGGATCATGGAATACAGAAAACCTTAAGGACGATGTGAAAGTACCGGGTAAGTACATTCACAAGACTGCCACGCTAACCTAAACTAATCTTGCCATGTTTTAAGGGAGGTAGTAGCATTAGGGAGTTTAATCATCAGATGAAAAAAGAAATTGACGGCCTAATCTTCCGGTAATCCAAAGAACATTAAATATTTACATACACAATATTATCCAAGTGGAACAAACATCACACTAGACCACTCTTCACTGCCGCCGGAAACCACATTCAAGCCCCTGGAGGCAGTGACCTTGTGATAAAACTTTTAGCGGTGAAAACCTTGGCATAATAAATACAAGTTGGCGACATTTACTCCAACCATGTAACTATGAGAATCAATATTTGAGAAGGTCGAGTCATCTACCGAGATGTAGAGGGCAAAAGGGTACCTTGAAGAGTAATAGAAATGGCAGTGTAACGAATCAGAAGACAAAGAATTAGAAAAAAGATGTGAAGAAGGGAGATATGAAGTGATTGGGTAACAAATGAGAAAATGCAGGATAAAAAAATGACAGTGTAACGAAGGAGAAAAATAAAAATAAATGGTGAAGAGATAAGAGAAGATAAAAGAAATCATGGATAGACGAATGTGGAGATAGGAGAAAATTTACATAGCTAAATAGATTTGTATTAAGTAAACTTGCCATACAATTTTATATTGGTAATGACTGATTTCATATGTACATAGAAAGTGCTGATATACAATGCACAGTACATAAACAGTGCAGGGCATATAAACGAGACACTGACAAACAGTATTCAATCAACAAAGTTATTATCAGTTTATTTCCAGTTGGGTGCAGTAACAGACTGTTCCTTGAAACAGCCGCCGTCACACAGCAGTTGTAAAAAAAAATATCCCTTGGCGACGACATTCTTGCCACACGTGACCAACCCGACCTTAGACGGGGGCGCCACACACTTCCCTCCCACCAATCTCAGGCAGTAGACTTTAACCTACTGCATTAAGAAGTGTCTGTTATATGCTGCACTGTCTGTTAGTTTACTGTTAACCTATTGTTGAATTCTGTATCCTATTGTAACCTGAAGAACCTGCTGTTGTGTTACTGGACACGTTGAATACTAAATTTCTCATGACACGATTCTAAAAAAGGTTTCTACATTGAATTTTCATATTAAATAAAGACTCTTACTGTAACACCATTTAGGACACATCTTACATCTTCTGTGAGGAGAAATATTTATCATAGGAGTCTTTACAGAATCCCAATCCAAGATTTTCTTCGGTGTATTTTCCAGCCAAGGTCACTTTGATGGATTTAAGACGTTAAATAATCACCTCCAACGTGATTAAATGTTACAGTAATCACTCCTAAGAGGATTTATTAAACAAAGCTAACTCAAGAATCACAAATACTAGAAAATTATCCCATTAATAACAATAGAATCCTTACACGAATTAAAACTATTATCATGATTAAATTATTATTACCTCTCATCATCTCCTGCCGCATCATACGTTGGTAAGCCTGTCGAGCGCGTTCTACAGCGCGCGCGCTCTCCACAGTACTGACACCAGTTAGTACCATGATGCACACACGGACACGGTGCCAACACTTATCACGGCACTCTTATTAAAACACTTGTGGACACGGTGCCAACACGGACACGGGGCACAAGTGTTTTCTCACAAGACTGGTCTTGGTAGCCAGTCTTTTATTTGATTCATCACTTCTATATATTTCACTTCGATATTTTTACGTCAAGTCCAAGTATTATTTATTTCAGTTCGATTTTTTTCTTTTTTAATATATGTACTACTTTTTTCGTTATCTATGGAAGGTCTTTTTTATCTCTATACATTAAGTAAAAAACACAAGACAACTTTATATAAAACAACGGGTAGGAGTTTGTTTTCTAATATATTATAACGTGACGGAAGTGAGGAAACATTAACCCACTTACACA